>NW_022170403.1:22349770-22350348 GCF_008802855.1 Photinus pyralis
CAATCACTCGAATGTTATCCAACCCTGGAGATTTTTCTATTTTCAGTTTTTGAACGATGCCTTCTATTAGTTTATCGTCGCACATTGGAACATAAAAGTTTTGCGCTGCACTGGGTTCTTCATCGTCGCGAGGAATCTTGATCGGATGTTGACATTTGTGCAGTAGAGTCTCTATTTGTTGATCGAAGGTGTTTCGCTTTGCGTATAGTTTGGTGTCAGCGACTTCAGAATTTTTTCATCCACGTTTCTACTTTTTTTCCTCGTCAGTATATGGTTAACTTCGTTCCACAGATTTTTGGTATTGTGCGCATTATTGGCCAATCTGCTCTGGAAAAATTTCTTCTTCGCGTTCTTTATTTCGTTATTGAGCCTATTTCGAAAAAGCTTGTAATTTGTGTGATGAACATTACAATTAGGGCACGATTTCCATTTTTTGAAAAGTTTGTCCCTCTCCTTCATCTTGTGATAGAGATCTTTGGTTATCCATCCTTTTCTTACGACGTTCTTTCCATTACCCACAGCAGATTCAATTTGATTATGGATGTAGAGTGCACGAAACTTGGTCATTATACTGTTGG
>NW_022170403.1:22350448-22350899 GCF_008802855.1 Photinus pyralis
TTTTCGCAATAAAATTAGCGGAAACGTAAACGACTCTTATTTCAAATAGCATCAAAATGTCAAATTTTTGTTTGAAACAAAAGAACGATTTGTTTTTCCAAAGCAATCTTCTCAAAAAGTGGAAAATTGTATTTTTAGGAAAAATATGTCGTCGATCCGGAAGAAAAGTGACACAACTCAAAAAACACGTATTTTAAGTTATACGCAGGAAATTACTTAAAAAGTTATCAACTTTGATCAGGAAAAACGTATTAACTATATTACACCTTATGACCGCTAGATGGTACAAGTGTCGCTTTTCTGTCAGTGCAAATAATATGGATGTGCGTCAGCAAAAGTGTCACATTTTCAGTTACGCGTTTGCTCTGCGAAAGACAACATACACTATTGCGAGAAAAACGACCTATTTTGAGAAGTGACTTCAGTTTGTGCATTTTAGTGCAAGAAAAGT
>NW_022170403.1:22350999-22511502 GCF_008802855.1 Photinus pyralis
ACCTACATCAAGTTAGCAATAGATTCCAGCAATAGACCTTATTTCATATAAAATAATAAAATAAAGTTTGAAGTCACCTCAAATGGACTTGCACAGATGAAGTTAAAAGTTTTTATAAAAAATTTTTTTATTAATAATATTAGGGGTTGAAAGGGGGTTAAAAAATAAGGGTAACTTTGTTGGTACAGGTTTTTTTCCCATTTTTTAAAAAGTACAATAAACTTAAAGTGCAAGCACTATAATTGTCAAAATTTCAAAATGTAACCCCGCGCCGTTTTGGAAATAATTGATTTTTTCGGTTTTTTGCGGTTATTTATTGCGAGGGGTGTAATTTGTGTGGTGCATCAAATATTTTTGTTTTCAGTTATGATTTTTATTATATGGTCTAATAGTAGTCTAATGTCCAAAAATAAAAATGTAACCCCACGCCGTTTTGGAAATAATTGATTTTTTCGGTTTTTTGCGGTTATTTATTGCGAGGGGTGTAATTTGTGTGGTGCATCAAATATTTTTGTTTTCAGTTATGATTTTTATTATATGGTGTAATAGTAGTCTACTGCCCAAAAATAAAAATGTAACCCCGCGCCGTTTTGGAAATAATTTTTCTGTTTTTTGCGGTCATTTATTGCTAGGGGTGTAATTTGTGTGGTGCATCAAATATTTTTGTTTTCAGTTATGATTTTTATTATATGGTCTAATAGTAGTCTAATGCCCAAAAATAAAAATGTAACCCCGCGCCGTTTTGGAAATAATTAATTTTTTCTGTTTTTTGCGGTTATTTATTGCTAGGGGTGTAATTTGTGTGGTGCATCAAAGATTTTTGTTTTCAGTTATGATTTTTTAATAGTGGTCTAATAGTAGTCTAATGTCCAAAAATAAAAATGTAACCCCGCGCCGTTTTGGAAATAATTGATTTTTTCGGTTTTTTGCGGTTATTTATTGCGAGGGGTGTAATTTGTGTGGTGCATCAAATATTTTTGTTTTCAGTTATGATTTTTATTATATGGTGTAATAGTAGTCTACTGTCCAAAAATAAAAATGTAACCCCACGCCGTTTTGGAAATAATTAAATTTTTTCTATTTTTTGCGGTTATTTATTGCTAAGGGTGTAATTTGTGTGGTGCATCAAATATTTTTGTTTTCAGTTATAATTATTATTATATGGTCTAATAGTAGTCTAATGCCCAAAAATAAAAATGTAACCCCGCGCCGTTTTGGAAATAATTAATTTTTTCTGTTTTTTGCGGTCATCTATTGCTAGGGGTGTAACTAATGTGGTGCATCAAATATTTTTGTTTTCAGTTATGATTATTATTATATGGTCTAATAGTAGTCTAATGTCCAAAAATAAAAATGTAACCCCACGCCGTTTTGGAAATATTTAATTTTTTCTATTTTTTGCGATCATCTACTGCTAGCTAGGAGTGTAACTTGTTTGGTGCATTTGTTGCATTGATTATCTCGTATATTAAAAGGCCATGTCAACGTTTAGGAGACTTAGACGGAATATAGAAGTATTGATGCGAATCTATTAATTATATTGATCAGTGCATATATGTTTCAATAATTTTGCCCGGCGTCTAGGTGCGTAACTGTATAAGCGATTAATTTCATTGCAATTGTAAATATACGTAACAGTGACATAATTTTAACTTGAATTACTATACCTACCTATTTTGCTGTACACAAAAATAAATCACGCTAATAGCTTGTCTGCCGTCTCGTTTTCCATCTCGAATTACTAGACTCAAACTACTAATAAAAAATTTATTAATTTGCAAATTTAGAAAAAGGAAATGGAATAAGAGCGCTTCTTGTTAGATTGTACACAATTACTGATAAGATCAAGTTACTCGTATTAGGGAATAAAAATATTTTGCTACGTAGCATTTTATTCATCGTAAAGTGTTCTGTTTTATGCGGTAAACGTGTTTCATTGTTAATAAAGCCATACATAGATCCTTTTCATACATAGAAAATGTTCGTAAACTTTGTGGTTTTTGATGATGAAGAATTGATAAATGGATCCCTTAGTAAAAGTTCCATCGGCAAAATAAAATCATATTCACTTACGCCTGTGTCACTTGTTCCTTCATCAGGTTGTATTATTCTGGTGTTAAATGGTTTTGAAACTATTTCGTGCTTGTGTGAATTATGGCGCCATTATGTCTGGACGTTCTAACTTTGGCAATTTTTTTAAAAAAACGTGATATTAACCGTTATCAAATTTATCGTTTGAAAAGTGCATCGCCGATCGTTAGACATGTATGTGAATTATTTAACTTGGACTTTAACGACAAGGTAAATTTAATAAACGTTGTCAACTTTATAAAAAGACATTGTTCACAATTAGAAAAACTGATGAAAGTGCAAAGTAGCAGTTCTATTACAAATGATTGCAGTGAACATCAATACATTACAAACATTAAAAATGACAATTGTAAATCTGTAGAAAATAGTTCCCTCGATAGTGCCTTATTTGATTTAAATATAAGTGCTGTAACTATAGATAACAACTGGCCCCAATCTACCTCTGCCATTTCTGTGAATAGTGGAATATTTGATGAAATCGATTCTATTGATAAAGACTCTCAAGTGCGTGACAAATCAGCATCATTGGAGAACCTCGCAGAAAACTCTCCGCTGAACAATACTTTAGATGTCACGGAATTAGATCCTACTGATCATTATATGGAAGGAGTTTACCAGCGTAACAATACTGTAAACAAAAACGCAGTACCATTAAATTCTACTAATGTTTATCCTGTAGATTTATGTGAAAACAAAAATTTTGTTATTCCCGAAGGAAATTTTCAGTTGTATAAACACGAAACAGTTGAAGTTTTTAACAAATTAACTGGAAAGTTTAAAAAAGACAACGTTCATATATTTTTAATTAAAGAAAGGTTTAAACTAGTAAATAACATTTGCATTTTGAATTTTAAAAACACCAACTATTTAAGAAATGACTCTATTGTGATATACGGATACTGCGCTCATATAACCTGCAAACATTTTAAATTGTTGTGTACGTGGTCTGAAAATGAAGAACTGAATATCACCGTTTATAGCACGTCTTTCAATTTTTCTCATCAACATAATCTAACCGGACATGTTCGCGGAGTTGAAAGGCAAATACTGGGAAGAAGACTATTAACTTCAACAGCTATCAAAATTCGAGGAGAAGATATTAAATCGTCGCACAATTTATTGATGAAAACGAAAAACCTAAACAGAATAAAATCAGAAAGTGTATATCGGCAAGTAAAATATGAAACCCTTTCGGCAAATGATCGCAGTAGAGACGACATTATAGACCTTATTTACTTTGCTAGAGCTAATCCACATTATGTGTTTTCCGTATCACAACCATTGAATGTGCATGTTTTCAGCAAGGAGCAATTAAACTTGTTGAAAAATGATAAGTTTCGAGAGATCCATATTGACGCTACAGGATCAGTAGTAAGGAAGCCATTGTATGGATACAAACGAATTTATTATTATGCTGGAGTAATACGCACTGCCCACAACCGGGTTATTCCTGTAATGGAAATGGTAACCTGTTCACATCATACCGCTTCTATCGGGTCATGGTTGATACAGTTTAAATACTATGCCATAAGAAATAACATCAAATGGCCCGCATTTAAAACCGTCACAATCGATTTTAGCATGGCAATAATCAACGGAACCTCAGAAGCCTGGAACAATATATCGTTAAGCAGTTATTGTAACACTTTTTTTTGAAAAAATTAATGATTCCTCATTGCCGGTAGACCACTTTGTTATTATTAAACTATGTTGTGCTCATCTCTTTAAGTTAATGGCTAGAGACATCAATTAAATATTCATGTGATTGACAAAGTAGCTAATCGTGTATTAAAACAACTGTTTGCTTCGCTATATGACGAAGAAAATTTTGAAAAAATTTGTGCTACAATAGAAACTATAATCATTTTAACTGTACTGGAATATGAAAATAATTATGTTTCAATTGCTTTAAATAATGCATTGAAGCGTTCCGATCAGTCTTCATTGGAGGACCAACAAGACGATCAAATTACTGATCAACATCGTCACCAAAAAGCATCTACATTTTACGAAAATAGTCGTTTTTATCAATATTTTGATCATTTAAAAACAGAAATTTTAGCTGTTGCACAATTGCATAAATTTAGTTCTACCAAAAATCCGTATTACAGTGAAGAGTTATTACAAATTTTATTGAAACATTACATCCCATACTTACCGCTTTGGACCAACATTCATACGGGAACACGGTCATCTAATGCTATTGTAGAAAACTGGTTTGGGTTGTTAAAAAATAACATTTTAGAAAATAAAGTAAATCTTAAATGTTCGCGATTTTTACGTGCTGTAAGAAAATATTTACTTAGTGTTTATAGAGAAGATAAATACCATATAGAAAATCGGAAATGTGCAACAAAAAGAAAAAACAATCATACTTTAAATCCAGAAGAACAGTGGAACAAAAGACGTAAGAAAACTCACAGCTACTTCCGGCAACAGACAGTACATCAAATGAGCAAAATTTTAACGAAGCAAACGACTAAACAACCGGAGATGAGCAAAATTTTGAAGAAGCTAACAACTAAGCAATCAGAGATGACATCGAATCAAGAATACAACAATGATTATTACAAAAAAGTGAATCCGTGTGATGTGCAGTTGTTTGATTACGGAGTGAATTATGTAGTGTCCATGCATAAAAATGAAAAACTTTACTACGAAAGTTACAAAACTTTAGACGATCACATAAATAGGTTAGATATGTGGCTAGATAATTTCTTAGTAGATTATTGCTTAACCATATTAGGTGAACGGGACAATGCCAAAGCTATTATGACTTACCAGGTACAGGAAATAATAACTACAAACCGAAGTGTAGACATAGGGCATATTAGCACTGAAACAAAGTTATTATTTCCTGTATTTCATTCAACTAATAATATGAACAATGGGCATTGGATGCTGATATTAGTAGACCTCACAACAAAAACATTAATTTTTTATGATCCGTCTCATTTAAAATACAGACATAGTAGTATTCGTTGCAATGCAATAAAACAATTTAAAAAAAAAAATTTAAACGTGGAAGTGAAAATAATAAACAACATAGATTATCCAGAACAAAATGATAATTTTAATTGTGGGGTGTACATAATTTACTATGCAGAATGTTTTATAAAAAATTACAAAATGGATCGTCATTTTAATCCCGCTGCGTATAGACATTATTTAAAAAACTGATACTTTCGTCGTCTGTTAAAATTAATATGTTATGTTTGTACTGTGCTGGTGAAAACGGTGAAATTATGTGTACACAATGTAAATGTAATAGGAATGATCATCAAATATGCGCTAACATCACAATCGAAAATAGTCAAAATTATATTTGTAAAAAATGTAAAACTTAAGACACTCTTGTAAATATAATAGACATCACCATTGTAGTCCCGTTTCGGAACGCAACATAGAGATTTCGCATGTTAAATTTAAAGTTTTTATCTATTGTACAATAACAAAAAAAAAGCTTTAAAAATGCAGAAACTAATTTTTAATATTTCACCCTAAACAAATTTTTAGAATGGTACAAATTTACTTAAAAGTATTTAAAATAAAACTAGAATTTCTAACCAAAACGTATATGATGATAACTTGATATGGTACTGCAATTTTCTTTTGATTGTTTATGCTTACTGACACTTTCTATGATAGAGAAATTTTATATTTAACATGCTAAATCTTTATGTTGCGTTTTAAAACGGAACATACATTCAAGGTAACTAAAAGCTATAAGTACCAAAAAAAGTAAATTTAAATATACTCCAGTAAACTTTTTATATATTATGTTTTTAGCAATATAAATATATAAATTCGTTTGTTACAATTAATTTCGTTCTCCAACACAATTTGTAATTATTCTTTGCCAGGCTGCTAGTGGATTACATTATTACTGTTGAATAAACACACTACCAATAATTATCGCAACAACACGAGTAACATTAGTTACACCCCCAACAATAAATAACCGCAAAAAACCGAAAAAATCAATTATTTGCAAAACGGCGCGGGGTTACATTTTTATTTTTGGACATTAGACTACTATTAGACCACTATTAAAAAATCATAACTGCAAACAAAAATCTTTGATGCACCACACAAATTACACCCCTAGCAATAGATGACCGCAAAAAACAGAAAAAATTAATTATTTCCAAAACGGCGCGGGGTTACATTTTTATTTTTGGGCATTAGACTACTATTAGACCATATAATAATAATTATAACTGAAAACAAAAATATTTGATGCACCACACAAATTACACCCCTCGCAATAAATAACCGCAAAAAACCAATTATTTCCAAAACGGCGCGGGGTTACATTTTTATTTTTGGGCAGTAGACTACTATTACACCATATAATAAAAATCATAACTGAAAACAAAAATATTTGATACACCACACAAATTACACCCCTAGCAATAAATAACCGCAAAAAACCGAAAAAATCAATTATTTCCAAAACGGCGTGGGGTTACATTTTTATTTTTGGACATTAGACTACTATTAGACCATATAATAAAAATCATAACTGAAAACAAAAATATTTGATGCACCACACAAATTACACCCTTAGCAATAAATAACCGCAAAAAATAGAAAAAATTTAATTATTTCCAAAACGGCGTGGGGTTACATTTTTATTTTTGGACAGTAGACTACTATTACACCATATAATAAAATCATAACTGAAAACAAAAATATTTGATGCACCACACAAATTACACCCCTAGCAATAAATAACCGCAAAAAACCGAAAAAATCAATTATTTCCAAAACGGCGTGGGGTTACATTTTTATTTTTGGACATTAGACTACTATTAGACCATATAATAAAAATCATAACTGAAAACAAAAATATTTGATGCACCACATTAGTTACACCCCTAGCAATAGATGACCGCAAAAAACAGAAAAAATTAATTATTTCCAAAACGGCGCGGGGTTACATTTTTATTTTTGGGCATTAGACTACTATTAGACCATATAATAATAATTATAACTGAAAACAAAAATATTTGTGCACCACACAAATTACACCCCTAGCAATAAATAACCGCAAAAAACCGAAAAAATCAATTATTTCCAAAACGGCGCGGGTTACATTTTTATTTTTGGACATTAGACTACTATTAGACCATATAATAAAAATCATAACTGAAAACAAAAATATTTGATGCACCACACAAATTACACCCCTCGCAATAAATAACCGCAAAAAACCGAAAAAATCAATTATTTCCAAAACGGCGTGGGGTTACATTTTTATTTTTGGACATTAGACTACTATTAGACCATATAAAAAAATCATAACTGAAAACAAAAATATTTGATGCACCACACAAATTACACCCCTAGCAATAAATGACCGCAAAAAACAGAAAAAATCAATTATTTCCAAAACGGCGCGGGGTTACATTTTTATTTTTGGGCATTAGACTACTATTAGACCATATAATAAAAATCATAACTGAAAACAAAAATATTTGATGCACCACACAAATTACACCCCTAGCAATAAATAACCGCAAAAAACCGAAAAAATCAATTATTTCCAAAACGGCGCGGGGTTACATTTTTATTTTTGTACATTAGACTACTATTAGACCATATAATAAAAATCATAACTGAAAACAAAAATATTTGATGCACCACATTAGTTACACCCCTAGCAATAGATGACCGCAAAAAACAGAAAAAATTAATTATTTCCAAAACGGCGCGGGGTTACATTTTTATTTTTGGGCATTAGACTACCATTAGACCATATAATAAAAATCATAACTGAAAACAAAAATATTTGATGCACCACACAAATTACACCCCTAGCAATAAATAACCGCAAAAAACCGAAAAAATCAATTATTTCCAAAACGGCGTGGGGTTACATTTTGAAATTTTGACAATTATAGTGCTTGCACTTTAAGTTTATTGTACTTTTTAAAAAATGGGAAAAAAACCTGTACCAACAAAGTTACCCTTATTTTTTAACCCCCTTTCAACCCCTAATATTATTAATAAAAATTTTTTTAATAAAAACTTTTAACTTCATGTGTGCAAGTCCATTTGAGGTGACTTCAAACTTTATTTTATTATTTTATATGAAATAAGGTCTATTGCTGGAATCTATTGCTAACTTGATGTAGGTCTGTGACTGAAGAAAATCTTTTCCAAATTTTATTTTTTTAGTTTCATTTTAGTCAATTTGTTTTCAATTGAGTAGAGTTTTTTACCACTGCGACTCGACCGATTCGCAAGTAAAATGATTGTGCAACCTGTCACTTCGGAAATGGCAATATTTCACAAAATTGATGAGAGCATCAACACTTTAATTTCACAAATTGTGTTGGACTCCGCACAACTAAACGCAGCCTAAGCAACGGTAAAGCGACAACCTGCAATCGATAGGTAATCTAAGAGCAAGGCTTTACTGTGCGTAGACAGACAAATGAACGGACAGACAGACGGAAAATCGGGGATAATAATATTTTGATGCATTATAGCGTCTATTCACAGAGATAGGAGATGTCGTACTTCAATTTGCTACATTTTTTTTGTTTAAGATCTACAACCCTTTGAATATTGTCTAAAATAGCAATACTTTATCGCTCTGTATCGTATGATTTGAAGTTATTATTTAAAATAAAATTAGATACAATCCTCGATCTCACCTTTATAAACATCATAATCACTGAATTTTAGCAATATTACATTTCCTATTAAGGGTGTAATCCAGTACTACAACATTTATGCGAAAATACTGCGATTTATATTTCGTCTCAATTCTGTAAAACATGAGATGAAAGACGGGGCTAATTTTTTCCGTGTAAATTATACATTTAAAAAGTATGCTACAGAACAAAATTTTAATATTTGAGAAAAAATAATTTTTTAGAGCACTGCCAATAAAAAGTGAACTTTTATAGGTAAAATGGCGTCAACACAAATTATTTTAAAAATCTCCCTGTAGCATACTCAGAAAAAACATTAGCAAACCATAGAGCCATCGACCAACCTTTCAAATAAATTACAAAAAATTTTAGACGAAATATTCATTCGAAATTTTTTACGAAAACTTGCAGCGTTTAGTGAAGTCATTCACCATTTATAAATGTACAGTAGGCAACACATCATACGGCAGGCCTGACTTCATTAGCGGCATTGTTGCGTTTATCGGGACTAATTTACAAATAGAAACCGGATTCATTAGAACGTATTTAATTCCATAATATACTGGGTAATAGAATTCACACGGAAAATGTGATTTATTCTTGGGTGAATTAAAAGTTTTTCTGACGTTTTTTGTAACACCCCTAATATTTTAGTGTGATACAAATTTGAGATTATTCCCATGTAGCATCTTTCGGAAAAAGATATAGTTTGCGAAAAAAGCGTTACAGTTCTCATTTATTTTTCGTTGTTCCCGAATTAGACGAAATTTTGAAACACCCCTAAAATTTTAGTGTGATACAAATTTGAGATTATTTCCCTGTAGCATCCTTCGGAAAGAGATGTAATTTGCGTAAAAAGCGTTAGTTCCCATTTATTTTGTGTTGTTCCCGAATTAGACGAAACTTTGAAATACCCCTAAAATTTTAGTGTGATACAAATTTGAGATTATTTCCCTGTAGCATCCTTCGGAGAGAGACATAGTTTGCGAAAAAAGCGTTAGTTCTCATTTATTTTGCGTTGTTCCCGAATTAGACGAAATTTTGAAACACCCCTAAAATTTTAGTGTGATACAAATTTGAGATTATTTCCCTGTAGCATCCTTCGGAAAGAGACATAGTTTGCGAAAAAAGCGTTAGTTCTCATTTATTTTGCGTTGTTCCCGAATTAGACGAAATTTTGAAACACCCCTAAAATTTTAGTGTGATACAAATTGAGATTATTTCCCTGTAGCATCCTTCGGAAAGAGTTTGCGAAAAAAGCGTTAGTTCTCATTTATTTTGTGTTGTTCCCGAATTAGACGAAATTTTGAAAAACCCCTAAAATTTTAGTGTGGTACAAATTTGAGATTATTTCCCTGTAGCATCCTTCGGAGAGAGACATAGTTTGCGAAAAAAGCGTTAGTTCTCATTTATTTTGTGTTGTTCCCGAATTAGACGAAATTATGAAACAGCCCTAAAATTTTAGTGTGATACAAATTTGAGATTATTTCCCTGTAGCATCCTTCGGAAAGAGTTTGCGAAAAAAGCGTTAGTTCTCATTTATTTTGTGATGTTCCCGAATAGACGAAATTTTGAAAAACCCTTACTAATAAATGTTTGGGATTTGATTATGCATTTTTTAAATATATCTAATTGTAGGTACTTATTCGCTTACATGCGTTATTTTCCAGATAGAGTTAATATAATTCATGATCATGAAGTAACTATACTGGGTTTAAAAAAATATATACGTCTTATGAACAACTGGGAAAAGTGAAATTATTGAGGATTAGCCGCTGTGACAATGATTTGCGTTTTCTAATCGATGTTTAATTATATATGCATATTCGTCACAATGGCTAATGACCTAGGTAAATTAGCGTAATTACTTGTTTACTTTATACAATGGTTGATGGGCAGGTAAATCTTCAATCTTTGTTTATTCGTTTCGATTTCATTACAAGTAAGTATTATGCAACCCATCATACGTCAATCAGAAATAAAATTTAAGTGGAATACACCCTTAAGAATAAACAGGCGCGGCGCGAAACACTTTTAAATAGGGTTTTTGCGCTGGTATAGTACCTGCAGGCTCTCTAAATTCCTATTGAAATTGATTGAAGAGTATTTTCCTATAAAATGAAATGAAAAGCTACGTCGAGTAAATGTGCCAATTCAATGATAGCGATCCTGTTGCAAATGATAATAATACTAAAAGGTACTTAAACTGAAAGTTGTATCTTACTAGCAGGTCGACGTTATAAAATGACAACTCGTCGAAATGATCAGTAATTTACACCTCCTAAATTAGGTGAACAATTATTTTTTTCGCCAACCACCTGAATAAGACCCTATTTTGTTATACTTTTTGGTACAAAAAATGGGCGATTTCGGGACTCGTCCGTGTCACCATGGTAACTGTCCAAAAAGTAGGTGCTTTTCGGACTAGTCCGAAAAGTAATTTGACCTTGAAGACTAATGTTAACCAATCAAACAATTACAAATAGTTGTCATTAATGTCATTCACAACATGACTTGGGATGTCACTTTAACAAAAACCGTAAACATGTCTATTTTTATATTAATCCACAAGTTTTTAATCAATGTCTTTTAAAATTCGCAAGAGGAACTGCAACTGTAATACAAAGCAATCCTAACATTAAATTTGTACCCCTACAATCAAATGGAACTAGTGAGGTTAGAACCTAATTCATGTACCTAGACCACGGTCCATTAATTAGTCCTGCATCCGCGATTTAACTCATCTACAGATTCTTCTTAAAGCGTAGTTTATACGGGATAGTCAATTGAGATATGATAGTAGGTACCTACTTCTGAAAGTACTTGCATTAGCGTTTACATATAAGTAAGTTGTAAAAAGCAATATAAACATTTACTTCAAGTTCATTTACAATTTACTAACGGAATTGGAAATTACAGCATCAAACATCATTAACATATGTTCGCAGTTAACATGTAGGAGTAGCAGTTCAAATTAAACTTTTTGAATCAAAGTGAACATTCCTTCTAACACAGGAAAAACAAAGACTTCACCGTACATACGAAAAATCACTTCGCAATTCAATTCATGTACCATTAGCTAATATGGGCAACTGCGCACTGTGCTTATATCCACATGCTTTGATTGTGAAGAATTAGTATATTGAAAGACAAGTGTTACATTACAATGCGACCTATTGTAATACTCCTATCTTGTGGCACGAGTGGCGACGCGAATAAAAAAAATCATTATCAGAAACTATAGGGAACATTAGAACTAACATGTTTTATGTTGAGAACACTTTTTATGCCGTTAAGTTTTAGGTTGGCAGCGTAGTAAGACTGACATTTTGAAGTTCAAACATGGAAGCACCCAAGGAAGTACCTACTTGTACTAACTAGTAACTGCCAACTTAAGAGATGAGTTACCCAAAAAAAACGACTATAATCACTGTCTTTGTACAACTGTTTTCGGCCTAAAACAGTTGTACAAAATCATCATTGTGACACCGAAATAGAAAATAGTTATTTTTCACTGTTGACGATTTCGCGCACGTTGTCAAGAGCAGCCTTACTTATTAATTAACCGATTAAAAATCTAGTACTTTGCGTTTCGAAATCCGTCAGAAAATGACAGGTTTTTTTGACAGTTGTAGAAAAAATATGTTACTCGGTAAACAGTTTCGCACCTTCAAGCAAGAGTAAGGAGTAGTTCAGCATCCTAGACCTAATTCTATGCACTCCAATGCTTCCTGTACTTGTACCAGTAAATTTCGAAACTAAACTTGTCATCGAACACTTAAAGAGAATCTTAGGTTAATAAAATGTAACAGTTTATGCTACTTACTTAATTGTAGGTATGTCTTGTCGTATTTGATTACTTTCATAAAGAGGCTAACTTAACCTAAAAAATATTAATAGAGTGGCACCCAAAAGATGAAGCAGTGGTCGACAAACGACAACTACAAGAACGTGCGCAAACACACTGGGCTCGACACTGGGTAAGTAAAAAAGTGGTTTATGTTTCATTCGTACGAAAAATGCGTTTCCTCGTCCCGGAAACGTGCATTTTTCGTACTTATGAAACAAATAACTATTAGTTATAAAGGTCAGTTTTTTCGTCTCCTAGTAACTTTATTCTTCAGTAGAGTCCATTTCCATTGGGGATGCAATCGTGGTGTGTAGGACTTATCTGCCGAATAAATTACTGGAACATCACACTCAGCCTGTGTTAGCAAATTCATTGCAATTATTATTACTAGTAATTCATTCATTTACCTATTGTCTAAAGTCAATGAGCGTTGCTCCCACTTAGTTTTTGAATGGGCAACGCGATTTTTGCTCACGCATTTTATTTGCTTTTATTAGAGGAACCTACCATAAAAATTTCGCGCAATGAAACTAAAAATTAAAAAAATCGACCCATAAATAACACATCCAATTAATTGTTAAGATAGCATCAGGGTTATTAAATGTATCGATAATAGTCATCTGTCATCCAGATGGGGCGTATGACATTTAATTTGAACAAATACCGGATAACTGTGTTTCTCTTATATTTTATGTTTTTTAAAATTATCATCGGCCAAGAAATTAGTCATTATGAGTACACCCACTGCAGTGTGTGTGATTTTATGGTATTATATATGTGCTTACATATGTACTCCGTACGGGATGAGGTAACAAAGTCTATTAATACCCAGATAACGATTCTTGCAAAATTCTAATCAATTAATGTGTAGGAATCGAGGTAGGAATCAAAAAGGTGCTACCCAATAATGGCGGTTTGCTTTTATTAGAAGAGCGTAGTGGCACAGCTTCCTAAATCGCTCGACATTCTAGAATCTAGAAAAAGGGAAAATGTCAACGTGTTTCATTCCTCCACCCCGAGGGATACCGGAGGAGGACTGCTCAGGGTTCAGCCAGAGAACGGATTCGTAAGGATGGACACGGAAGGAATGGAGTTAGGGTGCTGAGAGGAAGGAGTACTGCTACAGCATCCGCCTCGTAGATTTCAACATAATGCGAAGCTACGTACGTCTGAGGAAACCTCTCTGACAAAACCCCAGATACAGCAGTTGGCAGCGGGAATCGAACCCACAACCTCCCAAATAGCAGTCGGCAACACCACTGCGCCACCGGCTTCGGTAGAATCTAGAAGAGGAACGATTGTATTTATATAGCCTGCTACTGCACCGATTTTGCATGCTCGCGCTTGAAGACACCGCTCCCGCGTAACTGGTGTTATTTTTTACTGGGAATCTCCGACACTTATCAAACCAATATTTATTAAATAATCATTTTATTATTTAATTTAATATTAAATAGCGCCGACACCTCAAACCCAAGAACAGATAGAAAACGGTAGTTAGTTTAAATACGATAATAATGTGCATTTCAGTGGCGTATTACACAGCAGGAGCACAACAACTGCGTTTGATAATAGCAAAGACTATTGATAATACTATAATAGTAATGTCAATTCATTACAATGGAAATAGTTGACAGCGAAATCGTATAAACATGCGGAGAAACTATAGCCTTAGTCTTAGTTTTTGAATAAAATAAAAGTTGCAGAAGGCGCTATATTCTAGCACAAGTTCAAGTTTCGAACCTGAGCGTTCGAATGAACGAGTGTTAGAAAGGCCTTCTGCAGCATATGCTTTATACCATTTTCTCTGTTGAGCATTTTAATTGTATTTAAAAATTAACAATCCTGAAATTTTCTTTAATAAATTTTTCAATAAAGAAATTAAGTTGGCAACACCACCAATTTTTCAATAAAGAAATTAAGTTGGCTACCCTATACATTTTTAAAATTCAATTACGAATTTGTGCAGTATATTTTAGTTTTCTCAATAAAAAGCGAATAATGGTGCGAATAAATTCTTCCTTCCACTCCTCCAGAGCTTCGACAGTTAGCAGAAGAGACTGTTCATAATTTGCTACCAGTCAAATCAAAACCCTTATACGAGAGAAGGAATATTCAAAGTTTATTGAATGGTGCAAACAAAATCATGTTCAAGTTGTGACTAAGAATGTTTTAATATCTACAAAAGTTCGACTATGTGGAAAATTTATTCTATATTACGATCTATGTTAAACATTCAGCAGGACATAGACATTTCCAAATATATGAAGTTACAAGCATTGCTAGAAAGATCTTGTGCACCTGATAGCGATTATTTGGCCATGAAAGTAATACAGCTTTTTATTTTAATTATTCAATTTTAATCAATACATTTTGTAGGTTGCATTAATACTAGGGTATTGTGGTGCTTGTAGACGAGATGAAATAACAAATTTGTTAACACAGAAAACCGGGCATTCATATGTTCTTTGTAACAAGAGTTATAAAAGAAGTCTTTTTTGGAGGTTTGGGCAGTTTTTGGGCTGTAACTTTTTGGCCCCTTGGTCTACGTAGCCAAACAATAGCAACCTTTCTTATATCCTGAAGAACATGTGTATCAATTTTCAAAGCCATCGGAAGTTTTTACACAAAGTTATCATGCACAAGGACCGACGGGCAGACAGACGGACAGACAGACTGCAATACAAAATTATAAACGATCAGGAGGATCAGTTTTGTCGAATTGGAAAAACTTTAGTACAATGTAAAAATTAAAATTCAATGAAACATTTTGCTACTTCACCTGAACTATAAAATTTGCATAGTGATTCAATCTATAAACACACTTCTATGTACAAATATTTAAGATGCAGTGTAAACTAGTTTCCCGAACAGCGCGCAGCGTATTATTTATTTGATTACATATAAAACAAGCGAAACTAAAAACGGGGCGCTATCCGGTGCGATCAACAGTCAGTTTACTTTCTACTGTAATTAAAACACTAAATGTTACTCTCTACCTAACATATGTTGCAATCATGCGGTTATCACAGTAACCTAGTTTAGTTTATCTTAATTAAACCCAATGCCAAAGTCATTTGAAACTGTAAAAATAATCCGTGAAATAAATCAAGGAAATTATGCAAAAAAACGGCAGACGGAATCATTATCGTACAAAAAATCGGTTAGATGATTTCTTTATTCAAAGGAAACTGACAAACATTTTGTTATCCTAATTTATGACATTCAAAAGTGAATTAGTCATTAGAACGTCAACGACATTCAACATAATGGGATAATTAGGATATCTGTTTGTCTACTGTCCCGTTACGTTAGCCTATAAATAATTTTAGGAAAAATCGCGTACCTACTTCCATACGTCAACAGGTGACACGGATATGTAGTAATGCCATTTTGATTTTACAGGTTAGTGAACGCGAGTGGGCTTAAGTCACCATAGCGGATTTTTCCTCCGGATTTCAATGATAGCCACAAGGGCAGGTATTTCTACTTTTTTTTTGGTTCAGATGACAGTACAACTTTGGCGACATATTTCCATTTGATGTTCTTGCCGCAGTAAACATAACCTCCTGTCTAAATACATTTTTTGCCTGGAAATTAACTCTCAGATCATTTAAGTTTTTAACTGAAGGAAGGAAAAACGACACACATTCTTCTAGTAGCCTGACATATAGAAGAATAAAATGCAAGAAAATGTGATACGGACAATGCATTTGGGCATTTATGCAACAAAATTGGGAAATAAAAACGATTTTAACGTTGAAAAATACACACAAGCACCAAGCACGAATCGGGGACTGGAAAATCAGTTGCAATCGCAAATCAACCAATACGAGAACCAATATCCGCTGTTCCCATACCAAATTTAAAGTAATTAATTTTTTCACATTCTACAACATGGTATGTTCGTTCCGAGGTTCGTTCAGTTAAAGTGGAGTCAGTGTTAGACGCCTTGTGTTGTAGATTTTCAATTGTTTTTAATAAATTAACAATATTAGCGGTCATTTTCGGAGATGCATTTTTAGCGCATTTTCCAACGAAGTTGGGTGCGCTATTGCAGCCACTTTCTCAGTCCGTCCGTCCGTCCGAGGCCTTAAGTATTCCTACAGTTTTCAAGATATTAAGTACCAGTGCCGGATTTAGGGGGGGGGGGGGCTATGGGATTATTAGCCCCCGGCGGTAAATTTTGAGAGGCGGTACGTCGTTGCTGGGTCGCACAAAAACCCTAGCAACAACACGTTTCATGGTTTCGGAAAATCTACACTTTGCTGACAAACGCCAAAGGGGCGCTTTATTACTTAATCATACGTTATCTACCTCTATTTTCCAATTTCCATTGACTATATTGTCGGGCACATTTACTTGTTAAACCTTTATTACAAACAATTATTAAGCGGCAGAGCAAAGTGACGTAAGCTTGATAGGGGAGTCGATGGTGTCCGTATGTCCGTCCGTGAACACAGTAACTGCCAAACGAATGGATCGATTCGGTTTAAACTTTGCACAGTTGACCTGCATGCCACATATAACAAGCCTATTGAAAATGAGTGAAATCCAATGATCCCGTAGGGCATTGAATAAAAGTGTTTTTATTCAATGCGTAGGGTCCACCGAGGTGCTATGCCGCTTTTTTAGATGCTATTCGGGGGTTTATGTAAATTTGAGTATTGTTTTGTCTCAGCGCCAGCCGCCAGCGTGTCCGACTCTGACACGCCGTGTCGTCGATTCCGTTACGTCATTACACGTTAGTGCAGAAAATTGTACTCAAATATTAGGGGAGTGTTTTCGTGAAGTTTCTAAAAAATGAGCAGAAAAGAAGGAGATGCATTTTGGTAACGACAAAAGTTACAAAAACAACAAAAATTAAATGAATTATTACAAAAAACCCCAAGATTTAGCTTTTTTCCCTACCTACTGGCGGCTTAGTATGACTTAGCCCCCGGCGGTCCATGAACTAAATCCGGCACTGTTAAGTACGTTGTTTTTGCACTCGGTAGCGTATAGCTCTGGCACCTGAGCCAAGGAAAATCTGGACGATTAAACTGTATATGCATTCTTATTTATTAATATATTTTTTCTACAACTCTCAAAAAACCTCTCATTTTCTGACGAATTTCGAAACACGAAGTATTAGATTTTTAAACGGTTAATTAATAAGTAAGGTTGCTCTTGACAACGTGCGCGAAACCCTCAACAATGAAAAAAAGTATTTCGCACACATGACAAAGTTGAACTTAAAAACTCAATGCGAGAAATTCAACTTCGCGCTCTTGTTATATAAATAACTATTGTTGAAATTTTAACCAATGATATTTCTGTTGAAGGCAAATATATCGCATATTGTAAACATCAGATTAATGCGCGCATGCGCAGGATGCGCAATATCAACTGTTATTTATCGAGATATCTTTTTGAAATTTTAGTCACAGATGCTATAAATATTGTATAGTATACCTATATTATGTTAAAGGCAAACATAACTGATACTGCAAAAATGAGATGTGCGCATGCGCAGTCAGTGCCAACTTCTTTATTTATCAAGATATTTCTTTGACATTTAAACCATAGATGTTTCTAGTAAAGAAAAACATATCACATGTAGTAAAAATCGAAAACTACAAATGTCATTAGGAAAAGTAAACATATCGCACATAGTAAAAATCAAATCCACGCATGTGCACACTGCAAAATGCCAACTTTTTTACTTATGAAAATCTCTCTCAAAGTTTAACCATAAACGCTTGTAGCATTGAATAATAAATTATTCAATGCTTGTAGTAAAAACAAACATCGCATACCTATAGCATAAATTAAATGTGTTCATGCGCGAAGACGCCAACTTTTTTGTTTATGGAGATATTTCTTTGAAATTTTAACCATATATGCTTCTAGTAAAGAAAATCACAACGCACATAGCTATGGCCTTTTGGGAAGTATTGATCTTTCATGGAAAATGCGCTGAAGTTACTCACCTTAGGGCGAAAACCATTTTACTTGTTTGATATTGTAGAAACCCAGATAGACATAGAGGCTCCATAAAAGATTAGTTACCGGCAATAAGAAACGAATGCGGATGTGACGCATTCTTCGCGGATAAATATGATGGGTTTTGTTTGTCGAATATTCGAGAGCGTTCGGAAAAGTTCGAGAACTTTCATCGTATGTTTTGCTCAGAACTATGGCTCAAATATGTACGTGCCTAAAATAAATGACAAGTTTGACTCTGATCCTTCAGAATGGGAAAACAGTTTAGGATTTCATTTGACAGGATGTGAATCTTGGTAAAGGAGAGCTCACCGAGACAATAGCGGACGCGGAAACCTTTTGCTGGCGGTTATACAGTCAGCGCCACGTTGATGACATTGATCAGGCTAGATTGCTACTGCTCAAGAAGTTACGAGCGCACGAACACCTGCCACAGTGTCACCTACAGAAGATGTTCTTTCATTTCATATTAGGGGTTCACATTACTACACTATAATATGAAGACAGGTGCATTACAGGGATTAAGCTGTGGTCGCATTTGCCGCAGTTTGCGACCGCGAAGCCGAAATTGCGACATTGTTGAGAGGTAACTCCCCCGCTCTGGTACGGAAAAGTTAAATAAATATAAGAACAAAGTTTTAAAACTTTATAATACTGTACGCATATCCACATATGAACAGACGCACAGAAAAAGGTAAAATGTAATTTTCTCTCTGGGAAAAAATTAGACAAAAGGCAGTAAAATCATTGATATGTAGAGAAATACTAGGAATATAATTTAGAAGGACGTACATTCACATTGCATTTAAATTGCTACAAATCTATAATTGTAGGTAGTAATAACGTGTGCCGCGGCTCATAAATCTTAACACATGATTAGAAATCAACTCGACCGTTTCCTATGTGGCTAGTTTTTCCAGCTCATAAGTTCATACTTATTCATGTGCATGTAATCGAAATGCTTCAGTAACTGCTATCAAAAGTATTGTGCAGGTGGATTATCGTTAACAGCTGCTTTACAGTTGTTTAATTTTTCTCAATGTGCCATGTTTAAAAACAAGAAAACAGTTGATCGTATAAAAATTATTAACAGGAAGGATCAAAATCAATTGGGTCAGCACCAGGAAGTAATGCTGAACGGTGTTTAATCAAATTAAAAAAATCGCATTATAGTGACTGCAAATTTATACACAAGGTGAAGAGTATTAAATAGGTAATCGATTTAAACGCTTTTGTGTGTACTCACTGAAGTTGTAATGTTATTCAACCGGGCTTACCTGAAACGAAAAAAAAATGTATTAATAAAACAATATTAGGCAAATAATAATAATATTAAAAGGAATACTTCATAAATGAATGCGAATAAAACTATTTTGGCTTTATTGTACTGCATTGCACGAGACAACAAAGCACCCAGACTCACCCTTCGTGGTTTGTGTAATTTCATCACAAACTGGACCTGTTCGCTTACCTACACACATAACTTCTCCAATTACAGAAAATTAAATTTACAGAATAAGTATCAAAAATATACTTTGAACTGTATGTACCTAACAAATGCAATAAGTAAATAATTATTCTGTATTATAAAAACAAATTTCCAACATAATTTACATTTTAATATGGAAATTATTGCGTGCGGTTCACTCTTGGTCACATTGCATAAAAAAGTGACTTATTTTCCAGCCGAGAGGTTTCGATAACAAAGTGTACTGTTGAAAGTGTCACATTAAAACGTTAAACGCCTAAAATATAACGCAAACTTACACCTACTGAATAAAAATAAATAAAATAAAAATAAAACAAAATGTGTCCGTTCTGGGTTAGGATGAAGAAATATGAAGAGTTTATAAAGCAGTATATTTGCACAGTTGTAAGTAAAAAAAGAAGACATTACAATTAATTATTAAATGCAATATTTGTTATACATACAGGGTGTCCCCAAAAGGTCTGTACAACGCGCTACCAGGGGTTCTTGGTATCAAAATAGGACGATTTAACCCAACTTACCTCTATCCAAAAGTGCTTCGGTAAGGTGCTATCTACCGCCAAAGATTTAAAAAAAAATCGTTATTTTTATTTTATCGGAAAATGGTTTTGCCGATTAAAATGAAATTCGGGATCTGAATGTCTAATGTAAAAAAGGTCTTTGTGATATCATCGTTTTGATTGTAGTTGCTATGTAGGTGGTAAAATACTGACCATCCACATCTGAAGAGGTCTAAAACTTTTTAACTACTATTTTGACGGTTCTGAATTTTTAGACACTGAGAGACAGTTTACTTGCAAGCATTTTTTGTCTCTTGATAAATATCGCTATCTGTGATGGTTTACGGAAAAAAAAATTTAGGCATGATGAATGGCATGCACCATGCGATTATTCCCCAAAAACCATAAGTGCAAGCTTCGAGCTCATTACCTGTTCACTTTTAACGTATAAATGGCTGGTTGTAGAGAATTAAATTTCCTTCAAGAATCATTGACATGTGTGGTGTAACATGCTTCGACAGTTCGACTTTACCTACAACAAAAATGAAGTGAAATTTCGTGAGCGAAGATAATATCCAATTCAGATGTACGTACAATTCCTCTCCTCGCTCGGGACTTTATTATACAAACATCAGGGGACCTTCAACCACACATTCCCGAAAAAATGAGAACTACACGAATTATTTTTTTCTATATGCCGTTTTTTGCCACTGGACTAATAAGCACACCAATAAATTATTTAAAAAATGTTTCATAAATAACAGAGATAATACTGTTCCAGAATTTTTCATTTGCCCTGTATAAAGTACCTATACAAAATCTTCTTCAAAAAAATGGTGCGTCAATTGCAATGTAGTGCAATAAAATATGAAAGGTCAACAGCACGAGTAAATCTCAGTAATTTGTACACCAACAAATTGAAATATTCATGAAGGCTATTACTGTATAGTGACTCTTAAAGACGAGGACAATATCATCCTCGCATACACTATTTAAAGAATCAGTCTTAATTAGATGAATAATTTGCCAATATTTTAATTAGAATGACAAGTCTCGTTTCATTGTTTCAGTTTTGCCATTATAAATAAATCAACCGTTTGGAACACTAGTGAAGTATACAAGTGAACCTACACTGAGCAGGGATGGCCGCCACTTTGGAAATCATTTTTCTACTGCTACACGTATCAATTTCTTTTTCATTTATAAGGACTTATCAGGAGGGAAAGCGACTGGAATGGAGTGTCAATTTCAATATCAGTTACATTAGAATCAAGCTCTTCCAATTAGTCTTAAAATTGACATAATGGGGCTTTACGATCAACCGGTCCGACCGGTTTGATAGATTTTGCTATGGTTACAATTATTGCCACAATTGTTTCTATGGTGATTTTTACCAATCCAGTTAAAACGGTTGAATTATCGTAAATCCCCAATATGGCTCCACTCCACTACCACTCCCTTAAAATTGGAGAAAAAATACACGTGTAATTTGAGGTCAATCTTTGTCAATTTAAATTCAACATCGACTGTAATGGACAAATCTTATTAGATCTTTCTGTACATATCTAACCAACGAATCTGTTGATAGATTATATAGGGTGTCCCAACTAAAATTTGTACGTCTTCATATATTTGCCCGTAAATTAGGTTGCATAACAATAAACACGCCACTTTCAAAGTTGACGTTCCATCACCTGCAAAAATATCGATGACACAAATTTAGTGATTCGCCTGGCATTCCGAATTCGCGAATTTTGTTTTTAGGACATTTTTTAACAATTAAATAAAAGGTTTGCGTTTTGTCCGTCCGCCCGGACCCACTTCTGCGGTTTTGAACTACTTTTACTTTCATAGTATTCCAATTAAAGGTCTCAAGAAAAGGGACTGTGTTCAACCAACTACCGCCCTACCTTCTGACTCCTTATCAAAAAAAGAGGGGTTGGAGAGAAACTGGTTAATCACTAATGAAAGATCTCAACGAAAGGAATTAATTTCTACCAACCATAGCCTTCCTCCTCGACCTCGTATCGTGATCGGGTATATTCCCTTATACCTCAAGAACGGATTGTCGGAAGAGGGTACTTTTTCGGTTTAAAAAAAATGCGCTTTATCTGCACAAGAGTTGCGCACAATTTATACTTGTTTGAATTCTACGTGAAATTTCAGTTCTTTTGATAGCCCACATATCGATATTTACAATTTATGGATTTTAAGTTATTTTGACTATAATAAAAATGGATGATGCGACAGTACCTTGAAAATTGATTACTTGAAAACGGCAACCCATTTTACCAGTGCATATAGAAAGAATAGGGCTTTCTGTTAGTGTACTCAAAAAAAAGTTATGTTGCATACGACCGCGCCTACGGAGATCCAAATTTAAGAAATGTCCAAGACTAAAAACTCAGTTTTTTTAATGAAATGACCATTTTTTTGAAATCGCTAGGAAATGCCTACTTTCTCGAAGCAAATTCAGACCTCAAAATACGCCAATCCAAACCTTCAACCCCTTGCCAAAAAATGGACTTCCCTGGTCCCAAACGGGTCCAGGGAAATTTTTACCGGCCTACGCCATCAACATATGTCAACAGTGTTGTCAAAGAGACGATTTCATAGGCAATAAAATGGTAACCAAGAATGATTATGAATTTATAAAAATTCCTTAATTTATGATAATGTTGAATGCGATTTCAGAAAAAATAGTAAGTGTACCTCGTAGTAAAAGCACATTCCCGGAATCCAATGCTTGTTGGCCTCTGCTCGTACACTGTTGTCCGGGAATGTATTGCTTTTACAGAACCTACTAACGGGCGATCAAAAATGAGTTGCTGTCGAGTCGCCTTTGGAAGTTCAAGTTAAGTACAATTTCCCATGTAAACAGACATTCCAAAGGTGACTCGACAGCAACCATTTTTGATCGCATAGTATTTGTTACTAGTTACTATTGCATTTGATAGAGGATCAAAATTGGCATATTTTGATATTACATGTTCCTACAGCCAAAGACTAACTATTAGTCCATGCTGCAGCTATTTTTAACAGTGTATGACTTATTCCCATTTCATTGAATTCATCTTTTTTTTTCGGATGTTCTTTACTATTACGGAATTTAGTGTAAAAACTAGGTAGTATTTACATTGCTAATAGTAAACAAAGGCCATCGGTATTGAGAAAAGGTTAGAGGAGATATTGTGAAATAGTTATTTATTATATAACACGATAAACGGATATTTTAACAATTGAGTGACAATACGGTTAGTTTCCCTCTCGGTTTCCCTTTATCGACGTGTATAATACAAAACTTTATTTTATAACAGAAGCCATATAAACCATTGTAAAGCTTCTCACAATTCTGAATTTAATGCTAGACGTCAAAAATAGCAAGCTGAGGTTTTGCCGTCGCGGTCGTTTCTCTAGAAACAGCAGTGTCATATGTTCTGAATTTTATATCGTGCTCCACGTCCAGTTTGAAGTAAGAATGGCAAATGTCATTAGAATGCATAATCATCTGTTTCAGTTTATCTACCATTGCAGTTAAAGCGGGTTAAAGTGATCACTTTATCTACGCTCACGATTAAAGATTGCCTTATCCTACTCATTCAAACCTATTAAAATGTCAATTTAACATCTGTAAATCGTACTTAACTTGAACTTCCAAAGGCGACTCGACAGCAACTCATGTTTGATCCCCGTTATTACATGGAACATCCGTTTTGCGGGGACAATATAAAGGGGCGAGCAAAAGATAAAAGTAAAAAAGGGATAAGGACATGGCGGGGGGGGGGCGAAAAAGGAGGAAGGAATACAGGTCAGACGACTGGAAGTGGAGGGAAATAAAATGAGTGATAAACGATATACAACAGAGAAGGAAAGATTTAAAACATAAAATAAATTATGGTAGATGAAAGGAGCGGGGGATGAGGCAATGTTGGGGGGGGCAAATTTTAATGCCAGAACAGGAATTGAAAAGAAAATGTAGAGATGGGAAGAAAAAGAAAGATAACATGGAAATGGAAGGAGGGAAGAATAAAAGAGGTAAGAACAAGAACGAGAAAGTACCTGTTCGATGTAATGCTGAGAATTGTAAAGATAAGGATAGCGTCAGGGCGTAGGGCGGTAAGATTCGAGGAAAGGGGCGATAGAGAAAGCGAATTGGTATAAGAATGCTTGGCAACAAGTATGAACGCAAAACAAATGTGGGAAGAACAAAGAGGAAATGGATTGGGACGAACTGTGGTCAAATGGAGGAGAGGAGTAGGAGAGGCGTCCACTTAAAAATAAAGACCAACAATAAATAAATAAAATACAGTTGGCGCTATTCGTGCAATCTACTACCTGAAGCGTAAGTATAATTTTTAATAAATTAATTACGAAGAATCGTAGCGGGTTGTAAAACCCATGCCGGGTGGTATACAGTGAATGCAAAGTTGAAGGCGGTAGAACCAGTAGAACGGCAGCGTTACTACAGACATTGAAACACAGATAACAAGGTGGTTCATTGATATAGCAATTGTAATTTGAATCCAGTTTTCTAGACTAGACCACAAAACAGATCAATTACAAAAACCTATTTATATATGAAATACCAAAGACCGGGCCAAAGACAGAATATGTGTAATCTTGAATAATGCATAAGGACATTTAAAAAGGTCGTGGAACTTCGGTGCTAAATTTAATATATGCTTTATTATGGACGTGACACGAATCTCAATTTTTACTCATAGTGCAAAATTTTTTCTCCATAATACATGTTTGCAAGATATATGTGAATTTCCAGAAAAAATTAGAAATCAAAAACGACCATAAAAGAAAAGCGATTCTCACGTAACGTGGATGCCTAAAGCAAATAAAATCCTTGGGGGTAATTTAGACACGAAAATAAATTTAGGTGTTTGATTTGTGTTTTTACTTTGTAAGGCGATTGTATTTCTTACAAGTTTTGGGTTAGGATAATTTTGAATGTTTGTGATATCCCTTGCAGTTGTTGAGTTATAAACTTTGCGAAACTCAGAACTACTTTATAAAACAGCTAATTAACATTAAGCAGACTAGTGCATAGGAAAGCGGTAAAAGTCAAGGGCTAATTTAGAGCTGATAATAGAAACTACATGCAAAGAGCAATTTCGCCACATAAACTTCTTAGCACACAATGAATTCGCTGGCGCCGTTAATTTAGCAGTAAGCTTTACGATTTTGATAAAATTCGTATCGTCTGATCTATATCTTGGAGAAAATCGCATGTACACATTTTAGGTAAGGTATCCGATGAAACGATTGGAATAGTTATTGAATTCCATTTCATGGAATTACAACAAGGGTACTTAGGACGAGCTTTACGTCAATAGTTCTAGGTATATGAACTAATTTCCGGTAGCAAAACTATTAGATACAATAGCGCAATAGAATTAGTGGTAAGCCGCACGCAAGGAGCTTTCCAAAAATTCTATTAACTGTAATTTCAAGGATAAGGAATGGATCGAAGTGTGTCGCTTGTACACTTTTTATATCGGTAACAAGAGAATTATGGTATAACTTGCCTCATTTGCGGTTCGATCATGGCAATTGTTTTTACCCCTATCGAAAATGTAAATTCGATAACGTATAATAGAGAGCAAGATAAGAAACAAAAAGGCTCACGGTAATGGAGCTGTTAAAATGTCCTAACTTCTAATTTAAAATTTAATATAAAATTTTCGATCGACTTGATTCACCGATGTCTATCTCTGGTTTTAATCTTTTAATAGTTACCTACAAACTGTTTACTAGGCAAAACGCCGTTCAAGTTGCGCTCTACCGAGACGTAAACTATCAAACATAAAAAGATTGACAGACCCCAAAATATTGCTAAAACCATAGTCCCCGAACGGATGGCGGAAGCGTATTGTTCACACGTGACCTTAGCGACGTATCCACCTATATTTTTAATCACATGGCAAATCCCATTTTAAAATAACCTTCGTCAACCTTTATTAGGATTATAGATAGATAACATTTTTTGAATTTTAATATGCAAGAAGTCCTTATAGAAATTCTTACATGAAGATGCCCTCTTGATCTTAACGCTTCAAACTTTTCAGTTCAAATCTTTTTTTAGTTGCGCAGTCTAATAGACCGAGAGCCCGCGTAGAAAATACCTCGTCATAGGGTACAAAAGGTTTGATGTAACTAGGCAGTAGAATGTCACCGTGTGATTCCAAAATCGCCCGTCTGCCGACCCGCGGCGGTCAACTTGGCGTGGGGGCGAATTTTGAAAACTGTTCCAAATCACATAATACCTCGTCACTGGTACACGTATGATTTTTTGCAATCTGATTCGGAAATGTGCACCAAATTCATAGTTGCAGCGGCAGACGATTTATTTGGGCGACTTTCCCGAGCAGACGCGTTTAAAAACATTCAAAAATTGTTAAATAGCTCGTCGTAAGGTACACGCTCGAATTATAGCTTAAAATAAAGCTCTTTGAATGTAGAATTTGGGAAAACCATGAAAAACGCGGCAGACGGTCGCATAACTATAACAGACGCCTTTGAAATTTGTAGTTCCATCTTCGTTTAACGCATTACTCTCCGTGCGGTAAAGCGAGAGCGCTGTCACTCAAGCACGCTCTGCTTGTAAAAACAGATCTACAGCTGGAAGTAGGTACCTACACCTAAATTAAATGTAGGCATTCCACAAATAATAGGATTTATGAAATACAAACCGTTATAAGTGTTTAGAATGGCAATATAACAAAAAAAAACGAATAGGTACGCTAGGGGTGCGGGGGTAAATGCCAAAACTGAGGGAAATCTTCCATTTAATATCCCCATAACTATCTAAATGAAGGTGTTTTTAAAACTTCATCGATTCATTTTATCAAAATTGCAATGGTTCGCTTTGAAATGAAAGTCTTGTATAGGTATCGTTACGACATTTGACATTATTTTACTATTTTGAATTTTGGCACCATCAATGTGTATTTCTCATTATTTTATCAAAAATTCGTCAATAAATCCAATTAACAAAATCTTGTTACGCCATGGAAATTTTCTGAAGAATTGAAACAACGGGCGATCATAAATGAGTTGCTGTCGAGTCGCCTTTGGAAGTTCAAGTTAAGTACGATTTCCCATGTAAACAAAAATTCCAAAGGTAACTCGACAGCAACTCATTTTTGATCACATAGTGGCTTTTGACACAGACGGAATGGGACGCTCAATTATACCATAGACGCTCATTAAAATGTACGGAAAACAAATATCGCGTACAAGAGTAAATATTTCCGCTGTAAACGTTGTTTATTATAAATACTTTTTCCTCAGTGAACTGCATTTTACAAAAAAATTAATGCCAGTTATCAGCAACTAATATTGATTTGGATTTGAATAACGTTTGAATCTGCTTTTTGTCTTACTAGTCATGGTTAAACATGATTTTGGTAATTGGATTTATTGCCGAATTTGTGCTAAAATAATGAGCACACCTGAAAATGAACTATTTCATACATCATTAGATGAGAAAAAAATCTTCTTTCGATTGGTGTCATTATAAACCGTGTAAGTTAACATGAGGAGTAACTATCTACAAAAAACCTTTTTCCCATGTTAATTCTGTATGTTCGGTTTTA
This sequence comes from Photinus pyralis, assembly GCF_008802855.1. Lineage (NCBI taxonomy): Eukaryota > Metazoa > Arthropoda > Insecta > Coleoptera > Lampyridae > Photinus > Photinus pyralis. Next base: position 22,379,187 of record NW_022170403.1, read on the forward strand.
GTATACGGACCGTGCGGTTTGGGAAGATCAACCCGGTATGTAAATTGCGAGGTAAATTGTGAAGATATATGTTACAAATTTTATAGTTTAGATGGCTTAATATACATATAGGGAAGTTCAAAACAGCCTCAACTGTACCTATACGTATGCAGAGGGTGACACAAGAATTGTTTTCCGTTTATCGTAAATGGCAGTTGCAAAGAACATAGATCTTATCTTGCTAAGGTTTTAAGAATAATAATTGGGTTTCTTTAACTCGATAGTCTCACCCCTTGATCTGAAAAAAAGTTAGATTTGGGACCTTTAATTGAGAAACGCTTTAGTTTGAGCTACGCTTCGTTTATACGGTGTCTGTATCACCGTCCGTTTGAGAGTGTTGGCACACTCCCTTGATTTAATATAGGTATCTCATTTAATGTTTCACATTTAATAAAGTATACGTAAGATCTGTGTTATTCTATGGTAAATATGAAAACTGAATTTTCAATCAATATCACCTGGTGAATTTTGTTTAGATATTAAAATAAAAATTAATGGCAATATATGAAATCACATTACAAAAAACATTGATGGTGCCAAAATTCAAAATAATAAAACAATGTCAAATGCCGTAACGATATACCTATACAAGAATTTCACTTCAAAACGAACCATCGGGTGTAATTTGCAATTTTGGTAAAATGAAACAACGTAGTTTTAAAAACAACTTCATTTAGATAGTTTTGGGGATATTTAATGGAAGATTTCTCTTAGTTTTAGTATATACCCCCGCACCCCTAGCGTTTTCGTTTTTTTTTGTTATATTGCCATTCTAAACACTTTTTATAGCGTTTTGTATGTTGTGTTAGTCGTTATTTACATTAATAATGTAGTGTAGTAAAGTGCAGAAATATTTTTTAATATTTGTGTTCATGTTTTGTGACATAAATCCTATTATTTGTGGAACGCTGTAGATCCGTTTTTACAAGCAGACCGTGCTTGAGTGCCAGCGCTCTCGCTTTACCGCACGGGGAGTAATGCGTTAAACGAAGATGGAACTACAAATTTCAAAGGCGTCTGCTATAGTTATACGACCGTCTGCCGCGTTTTTCATGGTTTTCCCAAATTCTACATTCTGAGAGCTTTATTTTAAGCTATAATTCGAGCGTGTACCTTATGACGAGGTATTTAACAATTTTACCCAGATAAATCGTCTGCCGCTGCAACTATGAATTGGGTGCATATTTCCGGATCAGATTGCAAAAAATCATACGTGTACCAGTGACGAGGTATTATGTGATTTGGAACAGTTTTCAAAATTCGCCCCCACGCTAAGTTGACCGCCGCGGGTCGGCAGACGGGCGATTTTGGAATCACACGGTGACATTGTACTGCCTAGTTACATCAAACCTTTTGTACCCTATGACGAGGTATTTTCTACGCGGGCTCTCGGTCTATAAATAACGTCAAAAGCTGGTGCACGTTCGATAGCCATTTTATATGCAATGCGAATGGCTTCGACTCGAAACAGTATACAGGGCACCTAAAAACTACAAATCAATTTGAAAAGTTGTTCAAAACCAAATTAATAGTCGATTATTTAAGGAAGCATTGAATATGAATAATAAAGATATGTGTTATACGGGGTTAATCAAAAATTTCCCCCAAAAAAAATCTGAATAGCCTATAATTTTGGGTTTAGCAGAACTTTTCATACTCAACGAGATTGCCAAATTGGATTTCCAGATACCTCACTAGTTTTCAAAATATCGAAAAAAGACGAGTTAGTAATAATCCACCTTATATTACTTCAAAGTCAATCTAAAATCTACGAATATACTACCGTTGTCAGGGTTTGTAGTCTAGGCCGGCCCTAGGCGATAGAGACTGCAAACTGGACATTTTGAGGTCAGAGGTGGAAAAGAAAAAATGGTAGAATACGTTCAGTTAGGTGTCAGAAACAAGATATTAAAAATCCCACCCCCCAGACCCTGTGCTAAAGGCTCCAGCCCCCCCCCCCCCGAACCCGTGTTTTCGCCCTAACTGAACATATTCCACCAATTTCTTCTTTTCCACCTCCAAATGTCCAGTTAAATGTCTTTATCGCCTAGACCTAGAGTAGAGGGGCTTTCGAGTTATTTCTTTCTAAACCCAAAACAACATATCTCCAGAATGTAGATGTCTATTAGGTACTGTCAATATTCTTAATTTTTTGTATATGTTTTGATTTATCTATCCTACTTACTGACGTGTCAAAACCTAAGTATAGTAGATGTACAGTCAAATCGATAGTCAAATAAGGACTGTGCATCAAGCTAACTGGAAGAATCATTTACTGGCGGTTTAGTCTGGCTGACCGACCGCAAATAATCAAAAAAATAAATAATCTCGACGGCAAACCACAGATCATAGGGTACACCGCATTTGAGAAACTCCCTACGTATTTCCAACTTACAAAACATTCGACTTTCCAAAACATTTTCTAGATATTTCCAAAAGAACCTTTACATTTACGTAATGATTTAAGTATCTCGACTTATCACGTCAATTTTTAAAATTTCTTAGGCATCTCTGAAATTGTCTAACCACTTCCGAAGTTTCTTATATCCATTTTCGAAACATGCTAAGAAATTGTCCAATTAATTTAATTAAAAACATTTTAACATTCAAAACTTGATAATTCCTTTGTCCCATGTCAGGAAATTCATACTAATCTTAGCTTGTGTGTTTTAATCGGTTACATTCTTAAGAGAATCATTTGAAGGTAATTAGGAGACTTTAGTGCGTAATGCCGAACTTTAGTTTCCCAGTAATTTCCACTTGTTTCCTTAACATTTCGAGCCATTTTCTGCACATTGCAAAAATGTCCTAATTATGTCCATTTAAAACATTCGAGAATTTCTAATAGAATGAAGATCCGAACTAGGAACGCCCTTCTCCCATCTGTTGAATTGATAAATGTGCGATTTCACAAACCACGATTAAAGTTAATCAATGATTAAAATAGTCGGAGATACCACGTAGGACCAACCTACACCCATTTATTTACTGAAATACAATATTAGTGTGTAAATAATATTATTATTGTGTAAATAATATTAGTATGTAAAGAAACACACTGCAAAATTTAAGTCGAGTACATTTATGTTTTAATTAAAATTCATTTAATTAATATTTCTGTCTGCTTGTCATGGAGAGAACGCATGCGCACTCTCTTACATCTATGCGTACACCACGATCAGCTATTACGCTAACATAATACCTATCCATTTATCCAATATTTGAACAAAATCCGTCGAGTTGTTATCTCGGAAAATTGCCAACGTACATACGCACATACATATAATACATACTTGTACCTACATACAGACGAAAAAAAACTGTATTCTTCAAAAGTTGCTTAAAATGTCGAAATTTGCGGAAATTTTGGCATGTCCAAAAAACGGCGATCGCAATAGCTACCTAGGTCAAGAGGAACCTAAAAATACAGACAACCCAATTTTTGTATATTCTAAGCTAAACGATTGGAATTTCTTGATTACACAAATGAATGTATAATATAACTAAGTTTTGAATATTTTCCATATTTTTTTACACATTTCTCAATTTTTATCTCATTTTCAAAATCTCTACACATATTTCCAAAACACTAATGACACTTTCGAACGAGCTTTAGAACATTTACTACATTTCGAATCTAACCCCATACATAATGGAATAAACCGTGTATAAACTATAATAAAGTATTAATATGCACAAATGAGCCTTATTAGCATTGCACTCTCTTAACGTTATATCAAACGTAACCTGAAGCGTCAAACTTAGATTTGAGCACGCACGAACTGATCTACTGCGAATGGGCTGATCCCAATGTTGCTCACAAACGTAACCGGCTTGGTTACTTGCTTTTTTATGTCCATGAACCTAGCAGAGCAAGGTCAGCAGAACACAATCAAACATATTGCATAATTAGGTGCTAATTAAGTGCCCTATTCCCGAATTAAATGCTCCTTTTTTTTTTAATTATTACATGTTTTGCCAGGTTCATATGAACTCAGCAGAACACTACCTCAAAAAACCAAGAAAATGAAAAATGAATTAACTGTAATTAGGTGCTAATTAAGTGCCCGACCCCCGAATTAAATGCTCCTTTTCTTTTAGATTGATACATGTCCTGCCAGGTTCGTAATTTTAAAAAAAGGAGCATTTAATTCGGGAATAGGACACTTAATTAGCACCTAATTATAGTTAGTTCACTTTTCATTTTCTTGGGTTTTATGAACCTGGCAGAACATGTAATAATTTGAAAAAAAGAGCATTCAATTCGTGAATATGGCACTTAATTAGCACCTAATTATGCAATATGTTTGATTGTGTTCTTCTGACCTTGCTCTGCTAGGTTAATGGACATTGCTTTTTCCCAGCGAAATGATCTCATACGATTTTTAACCTTTTTTGAACTTCCTAGATGTCAAAGTTTTCAATGTTTGAATTGAGTACTAACTCTTGCCATATCATTTTTTGTTTGTTTTTGAATAGTAACCAGAATGTTTTACGTGCTATAAAACAAAAAGCTTTTGATACTGCTTTGATACTGCAGCAAAATAAGTACCAAATCATTGGTTCACTCCATGTCGAAACAGTAAAAAGCACAACAATGCTCGCTACGCACACAATTGTTGTCTTTTCGCCGTTCAAACTGAGCATTCGCAAACCATTCCCCGAGACCGACAACTCGCGTTCGCGGGTGCTTGCGCACAACGACGCACAGGTTGAGCGTGCGCGTACACCCGTTTACTTCATTACTTGAGCAGAAGGATGAGTTCATGCGTGCTTTCGCACCTTTACATTCATGATTTTCTGTGAAAACAAGTGCATATCGAGTGTCGACTATTAAAAGGGAACTACCTATCTGTAATGAAATTAAACATCGGTAATTCCCCGATGAAATACCAATTGATGAAGCAATTACGTAAAACAAACAGTTGAAATTATCTCTGCAGATAACATTCTAGAGGATATTTGTAGAGTTTTATTGGATTACTCTTGAAGAAATTGGAAATTATAAAGGAGTCAAGGAGTGTTTAGTAACAGGTACAGTAAATACAGTACTGCAAGTGTGTCGCTTCCACCTTCCACTGTAAAGTACAAACAGGGAAAATATTGACAAAAATTCTATATCTACGACCTAGTTTTCAAACACAGGATAAACTAAGCTGAATTTGGCGTTAATGTAATAATCTCTAAACGCTTTCTGTGTAGAAACAAGAGTTATTGGAAAACTAAAAGATGATTAAATCTCAAACAAAGCGAAATGAGTAGGTAGTAGGTACTTACATTATTAGCTACACGTACGTACGGTTTACATTCCAACGAACTTTACTTTTCATTGAATGTGGAATCGAACCGCATCAATGCGTGATTTAAATTTTCCAGATAGAGAAATCGCCACTGCCGCATAATCACGCTTTTTATGTGAAGAAGCTTTGAACGTGGGAATACCGGATACACAATGTATGTGTCCTGTTAACTTTTGCATGGAAGCACGATTGAAGAAATGGATCTGTACAGGTACACAGATGTTAGGAAGTATCAACTTCTAAAACGCCCGCATAGGGTGGAATATTTTCTATACTACCTATCCCTAAAGGACGAAAGTTTCTGTTCCAAGTTTTAAACACACCAACATACGATCAAAAATAGGCACAAAACATATTTACAAATACGACATGATCCCAAGGCTGAATGTAATGAAGAGCTTGTCCTTTTTTTTGCTATAAAATATAACATGAAAATAATAAGCACGTTCTTTCAATATAAAGACAGTGTAAAAGATGTAGGAAGAAGTGCGAATTTATAATCGCAAAAAATGTCAAGAGTGGTCGGAAATAATTCAAAGCAATGTTATAAATAGGAAAAAGTATGATGCGGAAAGAATGCAAAATCAAGAAATAAGCCAAAGATTTGAAGTAATAATAGAACCGAATGTAAAAACGACCGTGGCAAAAACGTTACATACACAAAATTAGAAGCACCTACCGTTAAAATTTCGCTATATCTCAAAAAGTAAGATGAATCAGCCTGTATAGGTCAACTGTGCAAAGTTTAAAACCGAATCGGCTCAAGCCGAGGCCCAAGCGCTTCAGTTTGACAGTTATATCGTGTTCACGCACCGACAGACAGACGGATACCATCGCCTTCCATCGCTTTGCTTTGGCGTTTAATAAATGTTCAAAATGACCTGTACAGGCATCTAAGCTGTAACTCAGACAGACAGACATCAAGAGCGCAAAAGTACATTTTTTGAAAGTGCAAGTGCACTAAAAAACTAAACGTAACTTACGTCTGTGATCTCAAAACCTCAAATCAATGGATGGAATTTAGTAGGGTTTTATTAATTGTCAAAAATCCGCTAAAACAGGTAGCCTTTTGCGAGGCTTCCAAGCAAAGATTTCAAACCCTCTGATGGACGATATACGATATTGTATTTTTCATAATAATGCAAATCAAAGTGATCCTTTTGACATTTTCAGTTTTATGTTCCGTTACGTAATTTCTCAGAATTTAACAGTTAAAAATGTTTTGTCTCGGTTTTAGTGCCATAAATACCTTACGAAGGAAGTAAAATCAACCAAACATCTGTTGCCTGGTTTTTGCGTACCGTACAACAATATCACTTCCAGTTAACATACAAAACAACTACCTATTGTTTCACATTCATAGTAGAACTTTCTAAAGTGACCAAAATATGCAGAGAAATACAGTCAAGGTTAAATTGAAAGTAAATTACTGAATTTGGATTTCATAAACGTATAAAAAGTCTTTCGTGACGAGATTTAATATTTTACGGTAAACCGCGGTAACCGCATTAGCTTGCTCATTATAAAATATTCACATTTTTCGCCGAAGTCAAGTAAGAATCGTTAAACTTAAATTTCAGTGTGCGCACTTAAAATTTTCGACCAACCGTGATGATGTTTGGAACAAAAATTGGCAATTGTAAACAACCGAATCCGGCTCTATGCCCCGCACATTATGTTTAAAACAAACGTTTTAACACAATTAACTTGCACAAGATGCTCTGCGAGCATACTAGACATTTCGAAAAAAAACGAAGATCAATCACTCGGTCCTACCACCTTTCAAAACCGATGGCCAATGCAGGAGGAGTACAACAAAACTTAGTTCAGTGCGAGATTCGGTTGTACTATACGTGACGCGATAACCAACTTTACGAAGGGGATGGTGTAAACGCGAACAACTACTTAAATCGCAGGAGAAATATCCGATGGGTGCGCAAGTTACTCGAACCTCTCTTCATTAAGCTACCTGGTAATGCATATTAATACATGGTCCCCAATTTAACGTGCAGAAAAATAAATGTACTAATAATAGATAATTAAAATCTACTTCCGATGCCGCAAAAATGCGGTTTTGGATATTCTTTTGCCATAAAAGTGAAAACAAATAACCGCAAACTAATTATCGCATTTGTTACAAACAAATAGGAAAAAATTGTCAAAATCCTCGTGTGTATGGGAGATCAGTATTCTATTAGCCACCATCAATAAGATCTTATCCAAGGCTACCACATTCCCTTTATCGGTACCCTCTTCCGACGTCCCATTCACCTGCAATTAGCGTTTGAAGTTTTGACTCCGCCATCAGTAAGATCTTGTCGGGGGCTACCACATTCCCTTCCGACATGCCGTTCATCCATAATTCGCGTTTAAAGTTTTGACTCCACCATCACTAAAATCTTGTCGGGAACTACCACATTCCCTTTGTGAGTATCCACTTCCGACGTCCAGCTCACTCGCAATTTGCATTTTGGTGGATTTCGTTAAAAAACCCTCTACAAAATAGTACTCAATTTTTGGGGCACTTCCTTGGGCACTTCTCATATCTCGAGCTTCTATTGGCGACAGGAGAAAGAGAGATCACGATTCGAACTCCAAAAAACTTTTGGGCGCCCAAAGTCGACTACCCATCGAAGACGTGTGCCTTGCAAAAGGTGGTTAATTTTGCCCCTAGGAAAAAAAACAAAATTCCTTCGCGCAGGATTGTGCGAGTTTACAAGATCTTTCCGACGACACCAAAACAATCGGACCAAAACTGTAAAAGAAGATAGTAGTCTAAGAGCCAGTGAAAAGCAGACCCAACATATTTCAGTAAACCCTCAATTTTGTCCAAAAACTCTCTTATACTTACTGTTCATGAGCGGGGGACTAGCTTAGCCAGATCGAGGTAGGTTGAGTGGCGCTCGGGTGAAACAGCCAAAAAAATTACACCATATTCGAAAGTATTTCAGTAAAGCTGCCATTGACATATTTTTAATTATATCATTTCTTTTATTGGAAAATCATGATGGCAGATAGTTATGGCGGTTGTGACGTCACGGCAGACGCTACTCAAAATTGAAAAAAAATTAATTTTAAAAATATTTCAGTAAATCTGAAATTTAAATATGTTATTCTTAACAGTATTTGTAGCTTACATTTATCATGGCAGACATTTTCATCGGTTATAACAATCTGGCAGACAGATAAAGTACCGCTCGAGCATATACGTATACATGTGTACAGTAAGTAGGTAATTACTTTTCTGTCAGTTTAATCAGCATGTTCTTGAATTTACTATTACCTACTATTATTAAGGATCCTCAGATCTAGCCTCATATCCTTTATAGTTTTGTATTGTCGTCCGTCCGTCCGTCCGCGCTATAACTCTTTTTTAAAGTGGCAGATCGTGTTGAAATTTGGTAGGTATACGGGTACTTTGGACATTAAGGACGGACGCTACTGATTTTCAGGAAAGTGGCTCAACAGGAACAAAAGTTAATTTTTTTCTTAACATTCAATAATACAAAACTAATGTACTCAATAATTTGTTATGGAATCATAGCTTGGGGCCACTCCACTGCAATGAAAAGAATATTTGCGATGCAAAGAAGGTGTGTCCGAAGTGTAGCTAGTGCTGGATACAGAGAAGACTGTCGTTACATTTTTCAATCTTTCAAAATTCTTACAGCGCCTTCTCAGTACGTACTAGAATGTTTGGTATATGTGCATAAAAATAAATTAAATTATGTAGCTCATTCAGACATCCACAGGTACAACACTCGTAACAGCAATAATCTTGTATGCGCGAAACTTAGACTTAAAAAATCGCAAGCTGCCATAACTACTGGGGGCCGGTGTTTTATAACAGGTTGCCTGATCACATTCGATCAGTAAATACAAAGACTTTCAAAACAAAATAAAGGCTTTTTTTAACTGAAAACCCCTTATACAATATTAAAGATTTTCTTAACATTGACGTTAAATTATAAATTTGAATATTTCTTGAAGTTTACGTTTTATGTTTTATGTTATAGCAAGTCTCTGTGTTTTATATTTATATGTATTGTTCTGCTTTTATGACGCGTGTAAACATTACTTTTAATGTACTAGCACAATGAATATATTATTATTATTATTATTATTCTTTTCGCTTTAAAAAAAATATATATTGTTCGATATATCCTGATGATGCTGATGAGACTTAAATTTACTGTAAGTCCCATTAGCATCATCGATCTGCCACTTTAAAAAAGAGTTATAGCGCGGACGGACGGACGGACGACAATACAAAACTATAAAGGATATGAGGCTAGATCTGAGGATCCTTAATAATAGTAGGTAATAGTAAATTCAAGAACATGCTGATTAAACTGACAGAAAAGTAATTACCTACTTACTGTACACATGTATACGTATATGCTCGAGCGGTACTTTATCTGTCTGCCAGATTGTTATAACCGATGAAAATGTCTGCCATGATAAATGTAAGCTACAAATACTGTTAAGAATAACATATTTAAATTTCAGATTTACTGAAATATTTTTAAAATTAATTTTTTTTCAATTTTGAGAAGCGTCTGCCGTGACGTCATAACCGCCATAACTATCTGTCATCGTGATTTTCCAATAAAAGAAATGATATAATTTAAAATATGTCAATGGCAGCAACTTACCTCGATCTGGCTAAGCTAGTCCCCCACTTATGAACAGTAAGTCGGGGCCGGCTGGCGAAAGTGAAATTAATGGCGGTTTTCACCGACAAATTTAACCGGAGCTTAGCTTAAGCGTAGCTTAAAATCCATCGTCTCAATAATCGTTGCTATGGATTTTAAGCTACGCTTAATGATTTGGTGTTTCGTTCTGTAGTACTAATATGAGGAAAAATGTCACTTTCACGTACTTGGATGTCGTTCCTAACGAGTATCTAGCAATACAAAAGGTGACCAGAACACATCCGATTGACTTAGTTTACATTTTGCTCGATATAGCTGTCACCTCCATCAGCGATCTGAAATAAACGATTGCGCGATAGAAGAATCAGTATTTATTGCAAAACCATTTCATGGTAGGAATAATGCATACTGTAGGTAGGCATTAAATTCATTCGCCTACTATCTAGATAAGACGCAAAACAAGCATTACTCCTTATCAAATAATGTCACTATTCTATGATTTACACGGCATGACTTTCATTTCTGTATGAGAAAAAAATAAAAAGTTATAATTTCCCCCATTGTGAAGATCTCGGAAAAAATACTTAACTTGTAAAATATAATTTACTGTAAGCCTCTTAACAGAATTTTTAAATTTCTTTTCTCGCTGTCGTCTTACGGGGTCCGTTAACTTGCCCCCCCCCCACTGAGAGATTTGATAGTCGTATTATTTTGAAATGAATGCGCTCGTTATGCGCTCATATGCGCCACCGATAATAACTCTTGCGCCATTATCGTTTTTTAGAAATCCGAAAAAACATTTTGGGGGGGCCAAGTGAACGTAGCCCCCCCAGTACGTATTTTGTCCCTTGTAACTAGGTCACCTGATACATTTGGTTATGCGCTCAATTGCGCCACTTGAATTAAAGCTAGCGCCATTACGGTTAAGCCGTGACAAATTTTCAAAAAGTGGGGGGGGCCAACTTAACGTTTTTAAAAGTTACTTTTTTTTAACATCTTTTCATACGAAATTGTACTCTCAGGTATGCGTTGAAATGCGCCGTAAAAAGATATCTTTGCGCCATTATTGTTTTTTGGTTATCCTTAAATATATTTGGGGGGGGCCAAGTGAACGGAATCCCCCGTAACGCATTTTGCTACCGGTATTTGTGCCACTTGATACATCTGGTTATGAGCTCAATTGCGCCACTTGAATTAAAGCTAGCGCCATTACGGTTAAGCCATAAAAAATTTTTAAAAAGGGGGGGCTAACTTAACGTTTTCAAAAGTATCTACATGCATGCCCAACCCTTACGTATTTCCCGGAGATAATCTTGTTCTTAGTAGAGAAAGTAATGAAATCCGTTTCATTTCCAGGAGTTCCAAATTATTATTTGCAAACCAGTTGTTAGCTTTTATAAAATATACCGAGCGATCAAAAATTAGTGGCGGTCGAGTCGCCTTTGGAAGTTCAAGTTAAGTACGATTTCCCATGTAAACAAAAATTCCAAAGGTGACTCGACAGCAACTAATTTTTGATAGCATGGTATTATGGGTTTTAACGCATAGAGTTGAGATATCCTCGGAGATATCATTGTCAAAAAATCATTAAGTACATGCCTCGGGTAATGCAAAGTAAATGTCCCGAAATGTCCTAATATGGAGCCTTGTGGAACGGCGAAGACCGCTTAGTATAACCATTGAATAATAAATCTGAATAAAGAATTCAATGCGAGATTCAATGGTATAACCGAGGGTATAACACATTGTTTCCTATCATTACGCCATTACGGTAAGTTGAAATGAAATTCTTAGGTAGACCTGTAGAATTTTTGATCTGTGACAAAAATGGAAATTTCCTTAGACCAGTTTCGAGCATTCTGCCGGATACGCCGAATTAGGTTTTCGTGCAGTCAGTTTTCCTAATTCGTAAGGGAAATACCGGAGTAGTATAGAACAACTTAAGACCTTCTTCAGGGGCACCTCTAAAAAGCATTCGGTCACTCTGTAATTGGGCATAAGCCTGTTGAGGGCCCAGACCAACAGAGGAATAATAAATAAATAAATGGTAAGGTAAGTGCAAATGGAGGTGCAAATATTAAATTATACTTGTTTGATAGGTACCCAATATATCAGGGCCGGACTGGGTGGGTAAGGGCCCCGGGCGCTCCATGACCAAAAGGCCCCCGAACTCATGGACCCCCCCCCCCTCCCTCTGAAAAAGAAGACAAGGAATTTGCAGATTTTTTTAATTGTATCTCAAACAACTTGCTGAACAGTATTGCACACGTACGCCGCACGCTTGGATCGAACCCAGTTGACACGCTACTCCACATGGCGGAGCCTCGGGTTAGCTGGGTTAGTGCTTAGCGGGGCCTCGCGGCGGAGGCTCCGCTTCGCGGTTCCACGAGGGCCCCTAGCGGCCTGGGCCAGTCCGGCCCTGCAATATATAAATACAAAAATAAGCGGTGCAGCCGAGGGTGCAGTTAAATAACAAATAGAACTCGAAATAGAAGTTTCTCGAGAAGTTTATTTGTTATTTAAGTAGGTAACTGCAGCATGACCGAGTACATGAACCTCGACATGAACATTAAACTAGGTCTGTTTTTAAGCGAACATAGGAATATTTTAATGATAACATTTTGCAGGTGTTTCACTTGTGTAAAATTTTTGTTGACGAATGTGGTAATTGTTTTTTGAACATTTGGTCCAGTGTGTTTATCAAAACCAGTCATTTTTGAGTCTTTGGACACGTCGAGTGGTTATTTGTCTCGTTCGAGGTCTCGTTATTTGTTATACAGGTCATACCTCGGGTCCTCGCTCGGGTCATACCGAGGGGCATACTAAGCAACCCGGCCCCACTAACAGATGGCGTGACGATACTTTCTTTCTCATTATATTTCTATTTGAGCAATATATGCATTTATAGTTCTCACCCCGTCAACAGATACACAGCATCATTTTTATTCAATGACAGCTTCCAGTTTCCTCGGGGAGTAAACAGCTGGTCGAGCAGTTGGTTGAAAAGTGTGCACCATTACTCATAATCCTATGTTACCACTATTACTCATGTAATACTAACTATTACTCAGATCCAACTTCAAAACACCAGCCAAACTACGATAATGGGTAATAAAAATCTTACAAGATCATACAATCTAATCTCCCTTCCCTGTTTTCACCCCATGTTCTTCCTCTTTTCATTGTCCTCTCCCTGCGTTATTTTCTGTGGCCCCCTCTTCCTCCTCCTCTTGGCTACTTGTGCTTATGTCTGATTCTTCCGCCACCTCCAGTATTCTTCTGCTTTCTATCTTCATTTGATGCTTGTCTCTGCTCCACTCTTCCCTTCTCCCCCATGGGAATCCCCGAGGCCCTTACCGTTTGGTCTATGGTGGTGTTCCATGTGAAGCAGGGTCGACCTACCTTCCATTCCGAGGCACATAGATTCTTGGCAGCCCGTAGGATATGGTCTTTGTAACCTCCTGTTTATATGTCCCCAGTATCTCCTCTGCCTCATCTTCAGTCTCCTGGTGATCGTCTTTTCCTCTAGTAATTCCCTTATCTGCTTTCTTGCAAGGTTGCTGTTTTCCATCAGTATCCTGAGTGCCTTTCGCTCCGCCCTCCTCAAAGTTAGTCTGTTACTTCTTGTTAGCGCTGAGGTGTTAACTCCGTATAAGATTGTCGGTGCTATGATCGTGTTGTAAATCATCATTTTCAAGCTGTCCGGTATTTTCTTCTCTCGTATAAAGTTCCGAATTCCGTGTGTGATTCTGAATGCGTTGGTTATTCTGTCTTTCACTGTGTTGTGCCTGCTAGGTGTGCTGCTTATGTACGCTCCCAGATATTTAATCTTGTGCTTCATAGTTATCTCCTTCCCGGCTATTGCGATCTTGTCCCTTTCTTTGTATTGGGTGTTGCTTCTTGGATCCCTTAACACCATGTAGCTCTTTTCGTTGTTTATTTGTGAGTCGAACATTTCCAGGTATACCTCGCTGGTTTGGACGAAGTCCTCAATGTCTTCTTAAGTCTAAGGCTCCATTGTCACCGGTTCAGATCAGATCAGACCCGATCTGACCAGACCGGACCAGACAAGGTCAGATCAGATCAGACACGTCCGATGTAGTGGCTCCATTTGTAGCGGATATGTAGATACCCACCCAACGAGTAAACACGTGGTTATTATTATTTGGTAAGGTTGGTATTTTATGTGCTAAATGGCGTTTGCTAAATAAGGCCATATCCCTATCTTTTATCCCGTTGATCCCAAAGAGGTGGATTTCCTCTGATGAGGTCGATTAAAAGTGATTTATCCATTGTCTCAAGTCAATTTACGGTGGTAGTCTGAGAAAATATCAAACACGTTTGATTCATACAGACCGTCGGAACGTACACGTACACGTATGTGTTTGGTGAAAACATGTCTGTCGCTGTCTGAAGGGACAACTGTAGCCACTTATCTGGTCGGATCTGGTGCTGGTCTGATCTGCTCTGAAACGTCGCTAATGTAGCCGTAGCCTCTATTACGAGTAGGTCGTCCGCGTACACCAGTAGTGTCGGTAGTTGTAATTGGTCTAACGATTTAAACGAGGTTTTAAATGTAACTGAGTAACCGAGTGAGGTCGCCCGTGAGTAACTTATTCAATTACATGTACCTCGACAGTCGACATGTACTTATATTTAAAAAAATTAGCGCGCTGACTACAGTGCTCGGTTGTCATCATTTATAACCTAAAATACCTCGTAAATTCGTCGTTTGAACGTGCAAGTGAAAGGTTGTATCGATAGCGCTCCGCATGCAAGTTTTCGTTTTAAACCTAATTTTTAAAATTCTAATCATGTCAGAGTGCAATGTATGTAATAATAAAATTGAATCGATCAGACATGCTGTTCAATGTAACACATGTCGTAAAAATTTCCATGACAAATGTGCCAATGTTACACCGCAAACGGTCGATTTGCTGCTGTCGGGTAAGGAGATTTTTAGCGCATTTCCACAAAAATAAAAAAAAAATGCGCTATTGTGGCCACTTTGTCCGTCCGTCCGTCCGTCCGGCTGTCCGTCCGTCCGTCCGCTCGTTTTTTAAATGTGCCCTGTGTTTGTCTGCGAACACTCAAGAAAATGTTACGTTAAGTGACATCATGAAAGAGTTGCGAGAGTTATCTTTAAAGCACAGTAGTATTTGCAACTCCATTGAAGTGTGCCATTTGAGAGTCGAAGAGAACAACAATCTCTTAAAAGCGCAAGAGATTACAATTAGCAATTGTTTAGAGAGCAGCTATCATTGCAAAATGCGACCTTAAAGAGAGAGAACCTGGAACTCAAAAAGCAGATCAACGATACCAACCAATATGCTAGATTAAATTCGGTGGAGATCTACGGTATACCAGAAATTAAAAATGAAGATGTTCTTCGCACCGTGCAAATTATTGGCGAAGCTGTTGGTTACCACATAGAAAAAAATATGATCGACGCTACTCATCGTTTGAGGCAAAACGCTAATAGACCAAATGATCCTCGTGGAATAATCGTCAAATTTGTAAGTCGCATCGCCAAGGACGAGTTCATGAAAGCGAGAAGAGTGAGAAGAAATTTTGATACCGGGTTCCTTAAGGATTTAATCACAGGCATAGGTCAAAGTGCAACAAAGCCTATCTATTTCAATGATTCTCTACCGTATGACAACAGACAGTTATTTTCAAAGTGTAGAGAGTACAAAAAGACGCATGACATTAAATATCTTTGGGTGCGTAATGGGAAAATTTTTATGCGTATGAATGATAACTCCAAGGTATTTCACATATTTAATACAGACCGAGATACAGACTGTTTAAATGATGTACATTGAACTATAAAATTTGTAAATTCTTAGTTATTTATTGTGAATGTTTATATACTATATATAACACAATATGCATTGTTTGTGTGGGTATGCTTTTTCTATATCAAAGCTCACTTCAATTGTAATTTATTTGCTCAGCTCATTGTTCAATTTTGTAATTTTGAAATATATCCAATTTGTATGAGTATAATGACAATGACTACACTTATTTTCGTGTAATGATGACATCTACTAACCTAATTAAATTAGCACATGTACGATCACTAACCAATCAATTTATAGACTTCAAGAAACATGTTTTGGAAAATGATTACGACATTGTGGCAGTTACTGAAACCTGGCTTTCGCCAACTATTTTAGATTCGGTGGTAGCAATTAATGGATATGTTTTTGTAAGAAAAGACAGACGTACTCTTACGTGGGGAGGTGGAGTTGGATTATACATCAAAGTCAGTTTGCAATATAAATTAGTACGTACTGTGACATTAAGTGTTTCGAACATATTTGGATTTTGCTAACTTTTAATAACGAATCAGTTACAATTGGTGTTATTTATAGACCCCCGATTTTTCGATTTCAGAATTTATTGAATCTTTTGAGGAATGTATTGTTCCAATTTTACTTACAGCTGATGAGTTGGTGTGTTTAGGTGATTTTAATTTAAACCTGCTTAAAGTTGAAGATGCTGGTACCATTCAATTTCAAACTCTTTTGGAAACAATGGGTCTCCAACAAATAATTAATGAACCCACAAGGATATCCAAGACGAGTTCTTCCTTATTAGATTTAATAATTGTTCCAATCCACAAGTCACATGCTAATTATAAAATTATTACGTTGCATGGTGTGTCAGATCATTCTCTGACGTATTGTGATTATCCAATTTTGATAAAGAATGTAAAATCTAAATTCATTACCTATAGAAACTTTAGAAATTTTGATGTAGTATCCTTCAATAGACACTTGCACAACATAAATTGGAATGATATCTACTCGCTAAAAGACGCTGATGGCATGGTGTCATTTTTGAACGAAAAGATAATTCACCTTTTTGATTGCCATGTACCATTTAAAACCGCAAAGATAACCAAACCATTTGCTCCGTGGCTAACAGAAAATATAAAATTTATGATTAGTCTTCGCGACAAGGCATATACTAGGTTCAAAAGATCTAAAAATGTCGCTCACTGGGATTACTATAAAACATTGCGTAATTTCGCGACACTTGCTATAAAAAGAGAAAAACGCTTATATCGAGCATCGACTAAAGTCCAGTAATAATATTTGGCATGATTTAAAAACAATGAATATATACAGGGTGGTGCCTAGCGCAACGCAGCATAGGGATTTCAATGGTAATTTCTTTATAGTCAATTACTAGCTCCCCAAATTATTTTAGAGCAAAAGTCTAAATACGTTTTTTTAGAGAAAAAAATGCTGCATCTGTTCATACTATTACTTATAATTTTCCATTTTTCAAACCCGTAGAAATCGAGAAAATAAAAAATCGATAAAAAATTACATTTATATAAATCAGTGATGCTTTGGAATCTTTTAACAAATTACAAGCGCATCGCATCTAAGTTATCGTTGTTTGACGTCGGACGATTTTCATATTTAATTCTGTTTCAACTAACCGACGCAATAAAAGGCATCTTAGGGTAATGTTTTTTTAGAGAATGTATGCTGCATCTGCATCAGATACTATTTGTTTATCATTTTCCGAACCAGAGTACCTACATAATCGAAGAAAAAAAACCTCGAAAAAAACTGATTTGAAGAAAATTTGTTCTTAAACTTATATTCGGATTTTCCGCTACTCCAGCCAAAACGTTGAATGTATTGTCGTTTTCCTGATGGTTTTGACGGACATTTTGAAAGTTATTGCACTTGCAGTTCTTTAACTAATTTATAAACAAGTATAAATTTAATATACGTCAAAGGCAAATAATGGAACGTGATCGCTGTTTTTTTAGGTAATTCCAAGGCATATTTGATTTATTGTAAAATGAACCTTTTTATTTTGTCGATTTCTACGGTTTTGAAAAACGGAAAATTATAATTAAAAGTATCGAGGAACAGATGCAGTATTTTTTTCTCTAAAAGAAACGTATTTAGACTTTTGCTCTAAAATAATTAGGGGAGCTAGTAATTGACTATAAAGGAATTACCATTGAAATCCCTATGCTGCGTCGCGCTAGGCACCACCCGGTATAGCAAATCTTCGCGTACCGAAATCCCAGTATTTTTGAGTGATGTCCATAAGATTAGTGATTTCTTTGCTACACCTACAACGCAAGTAAATGGAGGGGGGCTAACTCAATATTACAATAATAATCTTATAAAAACCTAAGCTCACAATTCGAATTCCAGGAAGTAACAGATTTTGATGTGGTCAAGTATGTCAACAAAATTTCTACTAAATCTGTAGGGCTTGATGGCATCAGTGGCAAAATGTTAATTATGTGTATTCCCTGTATTACACCTTATTTAACGTACCTGATAAATTATTGTTTAAGACATAACGAATTTCCAAAACTTTGGAAGAAGGCCAAAATTATTCCATTACTAAAGGCAACTGTTCCGAAAAGCTATAAAGACTTGCGTCCAATAAGTATATTGCCGGTGCTGTCAAAGGTCTTGGAGAAAATTATGACTGACCAGATTAAGCAATATTTTACTTGCTTTGATATCTTACCACCTACTCAATCTGGATTTCGACAGGGTTACAGCTGTGCCACGTCGCTACTTAATATTACAGACAACATACTGACTGCCCTAGACTCAGCAAAACTATCATCTCTAGGTCAACTCGATTTCTCCAAGGCCTTTGACACTATCAATCACGAGCGCCAGCTAATCTTCTTTCAGGGGTACCCCAGGGTTCCGTACTCGGACCGCTGTTATTTATTATTTACACTTTTAATTTTGGTAAATCACTGAAATACACTACATTTCATCAATATGCTGATGACACACAAATACAATTTGATTTCTTTGACTATGAAACAAAACTTGCCAATAAATATTGTTGTGAGACCTAACCTTCACTTCTGGGAATCCCACGATTTACCTCTAGCTAGCTCAGTTGAAATTAAAATGAAAACAAAATTTTACCCGCATCTCAAGGTCCAGCTGGATTCTGCCACCCTACAGCATTCCAACAATGACATAAATAGGTGGCTTAACCAAATCCTTAAATTCCAATATGAAACTTTACCCCCAGATTTAATCAACTTGAAACAAAGTAAGAGACGCCGACAATTACCTCTCCTTGACTCTAATAAACAAAACCTGGATTGCAATGACTGGTTTAATTTCAAACAAAAAATTGCGTAAATTTCTGTTTTACAAATTGTTACAATTTTAAACAGATAAATGACACACACAAAAAAAAACAAATTACTCAAACATTACAAAAAAAAACATGACAAAACAAAACCACTAACTACTACTTACTTTTAAAATTAGTCCGAATAACGTATTCCGATAAAAAGAGGTATCCGTACACAATCACGTAAACCAACCACTCAAACACCGACGTCTTCTCTCTTCGGGTACCCACAAATTCAAAACTTCCGTGTTTCCGCAAAATAAAAAAAAAACAGGACGACGACAAACTTCTTAAACTTCTCAATAATTCTTCTTAAAACGGCAGACACAAAATTCTAATTAAACCTGGATCCAACTACGCAGGAAAACTTCCACAAAATTCAAAAATAACGTAACCGAAGAAGCGCCGGTTGGCTTTGTAACGACCAAAAAGCCCCGCTCTCTTCCAAAATTTTCTATTTAAGCCAAAAGCCCTTCTCCTTTCTTCAACATCCCGTCCGCCAATCACGCGAAGCGTCGATTTTTCAACTTCTTGCTAAACGGCACGTACGCCCGGCAATTCTGCGAAGAACCTTATCTCTACTTCGCGCTATACCTCGTTAACGGCAAATAAAATTTAAAAAGAAATTTACATCGAAAAAAATTCTAGGAATAAAATAAAAACAGAACACTTCTAAGAAATTGAACCAAAACTATAACATGAAATTTACGCAATCCTGTGTCTCAAATTATTAATAACCCCCCCGGTTAATTAATTGAACTAAACAAAATTGTCACATCCAGACGCTCTATAATTTCTTTCAAGTTACAACTAAAACAAAATAACACAACATTTTCCCCCTTTAAATTGAACACAAAAACACAAAATTACAATCCTCCCCTGACTATGAAAACAAAACAAAATATTGGAATTACAGGGTTTTTTTTTTCAATTTACCAATTAACTTTAAAAAAAACTTCGGGACCTGCTTTAGGTATTCGGACACGATCGCCTAACACAGCTCCCTAGTCATTACTGAAACCCCGCACGGTGACGTCACCAGCTGAGCCTGAGAAATTTCATCATCCTAGTATAAAAATTTAAGAACTACCACTAATTTACTGTAACTCTACAACCCTTAGCTAACTATTCAAATGCCGGATAGATCGAACCATCTTCGGCGTTGTTTCAACCTAGGTCCGACCTATTCCAGCAGTTAACCTAACCTATCATCCCTAATCTAATCTTAAATCAAAGTCAAAATCTCGCACTGTACTGTCAACCAAATACGCCTGGGAACCATCCCTATCATTCCTAATCTTTTTCCTAAACTTTTTCCATTCTCGCTTTTCTTTTCCTCCCCCCTTTTCTAAATTAATCCAGGGCTTCTCAATAAAAATCCCACACATAAAATAATCTCTTAATTCTTCAATTACAACAATCCGTTTACCCTTTTCACTCATAATTAAATTATTCAAATAATCAATGCCTACTACTTCCAAAAACTCACTACTCCTAACTCTTTTAATCTTATCCTGCTTCCTACAATCCTCATCCTGCTCAAAGCTACACAAATTCCCTTCATTCTCAATCGATAATTCCAATTCTAAGTCTCCTACTACCCTATCATAATAAAAATTCCTCCAAAAATCCTGAAAATAATTCTCCCTTATCTGGTTATCTAAAATCTCATAATTAGTTCCTATCTCCTTCCCGCCTATTCCTTTCCTTGATAAAACGTCCACACATAAATTATTATTCCTTTTTAAACTATTACTCCCTTTCACATACTTAATCTCAAACAAATTCGCCTGTAAATTTCTACCCCTACAATAAATCTTATTATCCACAAAACTCTTCGCTATTAAATAATTCAAATCCCTATTCTCATCTTCTATTTCAAACTTCCTATAATTCACGCAATACAACTTCACCTTCAATTCTGGTTCCCTACCAGTTCCTGCAATAAAATAACTACCTACTTCAACCCTATTTTCAACTAAAATCCCTTCATCTTCTTTCTCTTGTACGACTTCTTCATCTTGCCTATGAACTTTTTCAATCTCGACTTCTTCCTTAACTTCAACTTCTTCTTTAATTACCATCTCATTTGATCGCTTCTTTCTCATTAATTCTATTTCTTGTCTGATTTCTTCCTTTAATTCCGCTTTTAATTCCGCTTTTAATTCCGCATTCTGCGCTTTCATTTTTTCGCCCAAATCCTTCTTCAACTCTCTTATCGCTTCTATAAACACCGCAAAATTCGCTGCCTGAATAGATGACACTCCCATCGTGAACAACTCTTCTTTCTTCTCGTCTTGAATAAAAATCACGTTCAAAAAAAAATCCTAACACTAATTCTAACACTACCTACCCCGTAACTAATCCTATCCTAAACATCCTAATCTAATTTAAATTGCAAAAAACACCCTACCAAATTCTTCCTGTCACATTTTAACAAGTTCCTACGCCTACGCATCCTACAAATTCCTATAACAATTAACCTCCACAATGGACACCTCTTTTCCCTGAAAAATGACATGTCTGGGTACCAAAATAACTTTTTACCCGAACGACAAAACAACCCTAATCTGAATTTACCTACAAAATTTTTACCTACTTTCGCGTTTCCCTGAAATTGCCCCACGTTTTGGGCGCCAAATTATTGTTGTGAGACCTAACCTTCACTTCTGGGAATCCCACGATTTACCTCTAGCTAGCTCAGTTGTAATTAAAATGAAAACAAAATTTTTATCCGCATCTCAAGGTCCAGCTGGATTCTGCCACCCTACAGCATTCCAACAATGACATAAATAGGTGGCTTAACCAAATCCTTAAATTCCAATATGAAACTTTACCCCCAGATTTAATCAACTTGAAACAAAGTAAGAGACGCCGACAATTACCTCTCCTTGACTCTAATAAACAAAACCTGGATTGCAATGACTGGTTTAATTTCAAACAAAAAATTGCGTAAATTTCTGTTTTACAAAATGTTACAATTTTAAACAGATAAATGACACACACAAAAAAAAACAAATTACTCAAACATTACAAAAAAAAAACATGACAAAACAAAACACTAACTACTACTTACTTTTAAAATTAGTCCGAATAACGTATTCCGATAAAAAGAGGTATCCGTACACAATCACGTAAACCAACCACTCAAACACCGACGTCTTCTCTCTTCGGGTACCCACAAATTCAAAACTTCCGTGTTTCCGCAAAATAAAAAAAAAACAGGACGACGACAAACTTCTTAAACTTCTCAATAATTCTTCTTAAAACGGCAGACACAAAATTCTAATTAAACCTGGATCCAACTACGCAGGAAAACTTCCACAAAATTCAAAAATAACGTAACCGAAGAAGCGCCGGTTGGCTTTGTAACGACCAAAAAGCCCCGCTCTCTTCAAAAATTTTCTATTTAAGCCAAAAGCCCTTCTCCTTTCTTCAACATCCCGTCCTCCAATCACGCGAAGCGTCGATTTTTCAACTTCTTGCTAAACGGCACGTACGCCCGGCAATTCTGCGAAGAACCTTATCTCTACTTCGCGCTATACCTCGTTAACGGCAAATAAAATTTAAAAAGAAATTTACATCGAAAAAAAAATTCTAGGAATAAAATAAAAACAGAACACTTCTAAGAAATTGAACCAAAACTATAACATGAAATTTACGCAATCCTGTGTCTCAAATTATTAATAACCCCCCCGGTTAATTAATTGAACTAAACAAAATTGTCACATCCAGACGCTCTATAATTTCTTTCAAGTTACAACTAAAACAAAATAACACAACAATATATAAATGAGGACATTCAAACTCTTGTGAAGTTATCTGAAGAACATGGGCTGCAAATCAATCCTGTAAAATCTTCTACGATTTTATTTGGCAAGATAAATACCCGAAATATTGCAAAACATGAGATTTGTGTGAAAGTCAAAGACAATCAATTGTCAAACGTAGATTGTGTTAAAAGTCTGGGTTTATATATTGATTCCGGATTACGATTTAAACGCCATATAACCTCTATTATATCTAACGCGTTTACCAACCTAAAACTGATATATAATAACAGACACATACTCAATAAAAAAGTAAAAAGTATATTATGTGACTCAATAGTGCTGTCTCATTTTAACTACTGCGATTCGGTGTATGGTGCACGCCTTGACAGTACCGATGTTAGACGTATACAACGAATGCAAAATTGTTGTATGCGTCTGATATTCGGAATAAGAAAATATGATCGCATTTCCCATAGATTATCTGATCTGAAATGGTTAAATATGGCGAACAGAAGGAAATACCATTCTCTAGTTTTATTTCACAAAATAATCTAATCTGGAGCAAAACACCAAGGTATTTGTATAGTAAGATCCATTTTAGCTCGAACCCTAGATTCAATCTCTTGATTACACCTCCCTTCCACAAAACAGCACTATTTGAAAGGTCCTTTACCTATAATATTGCGAAGCTGTAATTATAATGATTTGCCGAGTAATCTAAAAAAGTTATCTGTTAGGTCCTTTAAAATTCAGTTACACAGTTTCTTAATCAATTCTCAAAATCATTCGTAATAAATTTAAATCATATTAATCTTCAGTACCAATTTTGTTACAGAATACGCTTCTTGTTTGGCTTTGTTTTTGTTTTTTTTTCTTTCTCTTTTTCCTCTTTCAATAGAAATTTCTTTATCATTTTATGATTTTATCTTTCAACAATGATTAATGTATGTATTCGATCCAAATACGATATTACGTTTATTTTTTGTTTTTTTTGCACTCGTACAAGATAAATGGTTTTAATTATAATTTTTCAGTCATTTGACGTTCATTTATAGTTATAATAATAATAATAATAATAATAATAATAATAATAAAGTTTATTTGAGCTTTAAAAATAAAACAAAACAAAAATATAACAACAAAAAAGAATGAATTCGGCAATGCCGTTTTTCAATTCACCCTTTAAAAACCAAAAAGAGAAAAAAATCGCCTCACAAAACTAAAAATTATTGCTTAGATATAGTTCTTTAGTCGATTTTGCGAACTGTATATAATTCTTGTTAAGTTTATCCAATCTACAATTTAACAGGGACGGTGCCATATAAGCGAAACAGCCTTGAAATTTTTTAGTATTGTGCCTTGGTATTGTGAAGGAATTAACCCTTAAATTTAAGTTATGCACGACAGACCTTCTAATTAGCAGTTGACATAAATACAGTGGTACTTTGCATTGTAACAATTTATATAAAAATAACGTGTATAGATATCTGACCCGACAATTAATTTTCAACTCGTTCAGTTTCTGGTAATAGGGCGTAACATGCTCTCTAAACGGTACATTACAAATAAATCTTATGCACGAATTTTGAATTTTTTGCAATTTAGCTTGATCACTCTTTGTAAGAAAAAAATAGTACACCATACAGCAATAGTCAATATGAGGATAAATTATGGATTTAACTATCTTGTTTTTAACGGCTTCACTGAGCAGAAACTTCAAGTGATAAATAGACTTGAGCTTAAGAAACGACAGTCTGACTACGTTATTTACATGTTGACTAAAACTTAACCTAGTATCTAATGTAAGACCCAAATTTTTAACACTATTAGACCATGTAATGGAATCGTTCATAAGAGTTAATTGGAAACTACACACAATGTCTGACTTTCGTTCGGGACCGACACAAATGGCTGTAGATTTCATGGGATTTAATTTTAAGCCGTTCTTTTCACACCACGTTTGCATGTTGAGAAGATCTTCCACATTCGATTCATTACATTCCATGTATAGCTGTAGATCATCAGCATAAAGATGATATTGAAGGTGTTGAAGACATGTAGGTGAGTCGTAGGTAAACACTGAAAAAAGTAAGGGACCGAGCACGCTTCCTTGCGGAACACCCCTATCAATCTTCATATAACTTGACGATGCACTTGAAAGACTAACTCTTTGAAAACGATCGTTCAGATAAGCTTGAAACCATGTTAAACTGCTATTGTCGAATCCGAGATGCCGCAATTTGGCTACAAGCAACTGATGGTTTACCAAATCGAATGCTCTGCTTTGGTCGAGTAGAATTAAAATGGTACATAGCGACTTATCATAACTATATGAGATGTCAGTCATGACTTTCAAGAGGGCAGTATTGGTAGGTACCGTATTTTTTTCTATAAGCAGATTGGTTTGCAGGTATGATGCTGTAATGTTCCAAATACTTTGTAATTTGTGCAGCAAGTATTTTTTCAAAGATTTTCGCAAATGGCGACAGTAAAGATATAGGCCGTAGGTCGTTGTAAGTTGTGGGATTTGCGACTTTAGCTAGAGGTAAGATATCAGCGATCTTCCAAATTTGTGGAAAAATGCCATCACGTAAGCAATTATTAAACAACTTTAGAACAGAATCCAAACAGTGCGGAATGATTAGAATTATCATGGTTATGTTGAGATTATCTGGCCCAAAGGCTTTCGACGAAATGTTTTTTAACGCGCTATATATATCTTGCTCGGTAATCGAATTAAAAGTGAAAGATGCATTTTTACACCTCACCGTGCTATTGAAAAACTGAATCAAATTCAAATCGATTGTTGAATCACCAGCAATATTTAAAAAGTACTCATTCATGGTCGCGGGGTCTTGTAAAGATGCAGGTATCTCGTTTGTAGCACTCTTCTTTGTACGTACACCCAACTGTTGCAAGTGATACCACACTTTTCTCGAATTACTTTTGTTGGAATTCAACATGTATTGCACAAATGCCTTCTTTTCACGAGTTATCGCTGACTTAACATAATTTCTTATCTCGCAGTAATATTGCCGACTTGCTTCAGTTCTTTTCTTTAAAAAAATCCTGTGTGCCTTGTTTCTTAATCGAATCATTTCAATAATGTTATGGGTGATGTAGGGCTTATAATTTTTCCTTGGCGTAATTTTGATAAAAGGAGCGTGTAGATCGAACAACTCAAGAATAAAATCATTAAGCATTTTAGCACCTTTATTGAGGTCCTCGCACTGATCAATCAGTTGCCAGTTAATGCGTTCAGCATCAAGAACAAAAGAGTCAATATCAATCTTCTTAAAATTTCTGAAGGTGAAGTTGTGTGATTGTTTTACCTTGGAAGAAACACCAATGTTACAAAAAGTTAGCAAATGGTCTGTATTGTTAAGTAAATCGAATGTTCCACTTGAATTTATAGTAAAACTATTAGTTACACAAATAACATCAAGCAATGAAGCAGTTTTAGGAGTAATTCTTGTCGGTTCATTGATTAATTGCACTAAATCGAAATTGGAAAACAGTGACAATAGTCTTTTACTTTCACTAGCATGTTTGCACAACAGATTAACATTTAGATCCCCCATTAAGATTATCAATTGTGATCTAAGATAGATCTGTTCGATAATAAGTGTTAGATCGTTAAAAAATTGAATATTTGCACTCGGCTGTACGTAAATGACTCCAATGACCACTTTCAATTTATTAATTGTAACCATCAACCATAAATGATCAATCGATTCATAATTGTCGTCAAATGGAATTACTTGAAAGGTATAAGACGACTTTAAATAAATAGCAACCCCTCCACCAAAAGTTAAGCGATCCGATCTGACTAAATTGTAATTGTTTATATTTAAATATTTATCAACGTAACTTGCGTCAAGAAAAGTTTCAGAAACACCAATAATATCCGAATCATTGTCTATTATATAATCCTTTAAACTTAAAAAATTCTTCCTGATTGATCTTATGTTAACATGGCCTATTTTTAATTCACGTTTTTTGAAACGGCAATGGTAGGTGTTCCATAAACGTATTTTATGAACAAATTACGCTCACCCTTCATTTTCCTTTGCTCAAGTTCGGCGCGCACTCTTCTAAAATGTTCCTGCTGGACTTTCGTATTGTCTGTAGAAATTGCGATATTTGAATGCGTGGTTTTTAAATTCCTCTTATTCCTCAACACGACAAGCACATCGTCCTTTTTATGCAATACAACCTTGACAGGTGGAGGTCTGTTACGACCGGATTTTCCCAACCTGATGATACCGATGTCATCCGTACATATACTGGGAGCAACTACCTTAAGTATCTCTTTAACCTGTGGACTATCATTAGATGATTCCTCAAGCCCATAAATAATGATATTATTTTCACGCCTTTTCCTATCATTAATTTCGTTGACTACATCATCAATAAGGAGAGATTTTTCTTCTTTGGCCTGCTTCAGGTGGTGCAATTCCGCTTGTAGATCCGAAATAGTTTTTAGTAAGTCGGACATCTGTGCTTTTCAGAGATGCATTTGTTGCAATGAAAAGCTGGTCGCTGCTTTGAACTGGTTAACAACAGCTGAATATCAGAGCGGGAAAGCCCTGAACATTGCGAGTGATATAACAAACAGCATTTGTCACAAATGCAGACCTTGTCCTTATCGAAATTGATACACAAATCACATGTCACGCAATTTTTGAAAAGAGGCATGGTATTTGCAATTATAAAATCGCGAAAATATAAAACCACTAGAGCACCTTTAAAACGCGTACACTACGCCCGGCGACATTATCTTCTTGGAATGAGTTATAAGATGTAAAATTATAGTAAGGGTTAAGTGGTAGAGCAGGGCTTGTGGGCGAATTTCGTCACTAGCATCTGAACTTCGCCCTTTTAGTTGCGTACACAGTATATGTATAGTAAACAATGTTTTATTGTAAAAATAACTGTACGTGATTAATAAATAGCATTATTATTATTATTTTGGTCGGTGTTTCTTGTGAGAACTCAGGTCTAGCCTGGTTAACTAATCGCACGGATTAAAATCAAGTAACGATTAGAGTCTGTGTCTGGTGAAGTTTGTAGGGTTCTAAGAAAAAATAAAAAATAAAATAAATATTCACACACTCACATTGGAAATCTAGGGATAGTATGTAATTCATACTTACCAACATAGCTATTAATGGCCACAATAGTCAACGCTATCAGGAAAGAAGAAAACAAAACAAAAATATCATTATAATAATTCCTGTAATTTTATTAAATAGAGTTTATTGTGTAAGTGTTTCTTTGGCTTTGCGTTTGGGTTGAATACGAGTGGGTTGTGATAACGTGGTGTGTTTCTGAGAAGAAAGAGTATTGTGTTTTTTACTATTATTATTATTATAAATTACATTTATTGTGACAAATTACACTACGGTCAACTAAAATGTCCAGTTCAATGTTCATAGATAATCCCTCGGATAATCTGAATTTGAAACAAACGTCAACGGTTTAAGTCGGGGTATAAGTATAGGCTTGTGAGTCAAATTAAAATATTAAAATCAAAACTGGTCAATACTCGAAGACATACGGGAGAAAACTCGAGAAAAAATCAAAAAATTATCCATTTCAGAATGACCCTATATTTTCTTAGTTAAAGGAGATACAGAAAAATGTTTTATACAAAAGTTTCTGCCGAGGTTTCTGCATAATTATTGTCTCGATTATTGTTGAATAATGTGCCGTTTTCAAAATAAGTAAGTATACGGAGTCAGGTAAAAAAGTTATGGGGCCTAACCTAATTTTTTAAATGAAATACTCTAATTATATAAAAGATAGCATATTAATTTTATTTTCAAAAACGTAACACTAAAAAAATTCAAAATTGATCGAAAAATATTCAAAAAAGATTAGGTAAATTAAAAAATTGTGTATTTTTTTGAATCACTTGAACCTTTTTTGAATTTTGTTAAACCATGTACAATTCAAAAATTGGCCATTCAATAAATGCCCCAGGGGTTGCCAACTGTCGTTATTGAAAGTAAATAAACAGAATCGTTAAGAGATCGTTCCAAAACTAAAAGATTATGGGCACAGAAACCAATTTTGAAACCAATGCAAATACTATCTAATTTCAAAATGCTGGCATAAGTTATTGTATGTTTGAAGTGTTGATGATAACTGTTCCTCACATCATGCTTAGGGTGGACGTTTTTATTTATCATTATTTTATTTCCCGGAATTGCAAAATTTCGTATTTACCGACGCGCATCTCAGCATTTTTTAATCGTGGAACAATCTCGACTAAAATTCCCTGGAAAATTCCCTCGAAAATTCCTCTAGAACTGTGGCACTATTATGCGAGCTATTATGGATGCAAATAGACCTACACAAATTCTACATTTTGCTCGACATTTTGGACATGCCTCGAGTAGGTACCTACATATATGTATGATTAAAAAAAGATTATATTTCATTTAACATGTGGATAGTAAGTTAACTCAACACCATAACTACACTGTCTTCTTCACAAACGACACACCGTTAAGTTACCCAAAGTTAGAGTTGGCATTGTTGCATAGTAACTACGTCATAAAAGAAGGATGACGTAGGTACAACGATAATTGTATATATACTTATATAAAGTTTAGTAAGGAAACTTTCGATTTTGGGAAATGAGAAGAACTGCAGTTCAAATTTGAACAGAGTGCTCTATAACTTTTCAGACTAAGTAAATAATTTGATCCGATTTCACCGAGGATTTCACTAGCCCCTGCAAATAGCCCAAACCCGCCCAAACCTCATACGGGAAAACCGAGGGGAAAACTGTGTAGATATTCTTCTAATCACTTATGGCAGTTTTGACCGGTTCGAGATGATCGTTGTCAAATATCGAGTCAAATGTTTTGTTCAGCCTCTGATTAGTCTAGCAAATAATTCTTAGGCTCGTTCTTAGGTATTTCCTGGGGTTTTTCTGAAATGACCAATGTATTGCGGATAAGATTACACTACACTACAAAATCAGGCTGCGGTGCGTTATCAATTTATCATAGAACAAGAATATTTAAGATTTCAGAGTGATTTTAAAGGGAATAAGATGAGAGTCACTCGGATTTTCCAAAGGCTTACCATCCAGAGTTGTAATGCTTAATTTGTTATTGTTGTGACATGCCTCCTCAGGTAACAAACATAATCGAGGCAAAATTAAAGGTTATGTCACCAACCAATTTTCACTCGAATTTTCATTTTACGAACAAGAAAAAAACTGCAATTTAAAGTTAATTTGTATGCAATATTATAAGCTTAGTTGCGAGTTTAGTTTATAAAAACCCTTTTGTTTTGTTAACCCAAAAAGCAATTAGTTCTGACAAGAGTACATGAGGAAGTCCGAGGAGACGTCCAAGTTTATGATATTTGTTGCATTGCAAAGATCAGCATTTCTACTCCATGAGGTCATGACAGATGTGGGTACTTCTGTACTTCACACTTCACAGACATGAGACAGGTTTAACAAAATACAGCTGAGTTCGAGGCTGAGTTGGTGTGTGTCAACAATTCTCTTAGTATCACAAATTGATGTCAAGGGAATAATCTCGGGAATAATAATAAATAAAGGTAATTGTTTATTACATACGGTAAATAACCTACTTGCCAAATTTCAGCAACAAACCCATTGCAAAATTGCAAACAAAACATTTTCATGCCTGACATTGCGTTAAACAGGAAATTTATTCTGCTATGTAAACAATGCTAAGTGCTTAGATACCAATAATTTGTTTATAGATATTTACGAAAATTCTCAATTAAAAAATGTGTAAATATAAATAAGTCCATATTTTATTACTCGCAACAAAGAACAAATGCGAAAACTGTAGGGGAAGGACAACAGGGAATCCAATAAATAATGCAATACTTCTATTAAACTTACCAGTTTCAATGTAGGGAACTAAGAGGAGTAAAAATACGATATATCCACACTCACTGAGCATTGTTTCGCACAACACAAAGTTCACAAGCACAACAAAACACACCCAAAAATCTTCTAAGCCATTTCTTGTACAGCTGACTGTTCAGGGAAATACATGGTAAACCTTTGTCTTATTTATTTAGGACGCATGCGTATGTTTTCAATTCCAGTAATTGTAAATTAATCACTTGTTTTATATTAAACTCATTTGTTAAGTGCTGTTGCTATAGATATTGCCCATTTTAAATGATTTCTAACTATTTTCATTTATACATTGGGTTAGAAGAAACTAGCAACCGAGGAGAACAATTACTAAAGTTAGCAATTTAGGATATCAATATTTTATATTTTTGTTGACAAATCCTTCGAAGTATGACATGTATTACGACACCTTTTATGTATTCATTAAATTCTATACAGTACTCTATTTTCTGCGCAACATAAGCATAACTACAGGTCAAGGTTTGTGTCTATACTATGATTCATATTCCACACGAGTGTTGGATGTTAGGCAACTCATAATGCATAATTCGGTCGTTTCGAGCGTAAAATACGGCAAGCAAGTGTAGATAAATGCTATATCGTAGGCCCTTTCGTGAAATCCGTCTTTTTACGAAACGCCTAGTCATTTAGTGAAACGCTGACCAATAATTTGACTTGGTATGTTAGTTTCCTTTCCCATTCTAGATCGCTTAGCCTAGCCCATGGTGTATAGGTACCTAATAAAGTCTATACCTACGCCATGACCATTGAATAAAAAATTAATTTTATCGTTGTATACTCTTTGCTTTTATTCAATGACCATGGCATAGCCATAGAGAGTACTGTGCCCCAGTTTTACTAAATGACTAGGCATTAAAAGTTTTCAATGAACTGGCAGAAAAATTTTGGTCTAAGTATTTTAGTAGGTATAGTTTACTTAATTTTATAAGCATCTAAAACATCAAGAAAAACAGTCCAGGTGGAGTACTTGGGTATTTTAATATATTTATTTCCAAGAAAACAGGAAACAAGTCTAGCAACGTATCGCAAATTTCGGCCATCTTCAACGACAGCTGCAGCTTTTGCAGAATCTTTTTTATATCTGTCATAAATCATAATAAAGGTTGACCTACTGAACAAAGGTTTTTATAAAAAACAATAGGAAATAGTGTTGCATTAACTATGCAGTAGGTCTTGAAATCAATTCTAGCGGGTCTTCTGTACTATACCATCAGATGGTAACTTGAAAAACGCACCATAAAAAATTTTAATAGTAATTTTTTAATTTCCAAGTATTGGTTTCTCTAATTATTTAAGAGATAGTCTATTTAGAATTGTGTAGAGAAAAAAATTACGAATCCATGCATACTATAGCTTTTATTTTATTTAATTTTAAAACCAAAAAAATTGGATAACTGTAAACTGGAACTTGTATGAGATCAAACAAAGCTCTTGCATTTCTCAGTCAGTCTTTACTTTTTACGGAGTCCTACACAGCGCATGCGTTGGGTGTTATGCTGATTTTATCTATTTACGTTGCTCGTTTACGAAAACTAGTTGGTTCAGAAACATTAACTTAAGCGAATGTTACGAGCAATAATTTGTAAGGGTTTTTAATGTAGGCATTATGAAATGATGCGTTGTGTACATTTCAGATTCAGGTACGCCGGTGTAATTAGCCTCCAATACTATTTATTATATTCATCAATATACCTAAGTGTAGTTGGATTCTCTCAGGTATTCAAACTTCTCTTTCCAAATTTCCGGTTTCATATTGGACCTCCATCTTAAACTCGATGACTTTATCCTCTATTGTTTTAACATTCCTAAGTGAATAAGTAAATTCTTTTGGAATATACCTATTCAAACAAACGGATATATATATATTGGTAGACATAATCATAATCTTTATTGATCCAATATATCCATTTTTGAATGTAGGACAAGTCAGACATCACGTTACAATAAAACTGCTAAAAACTGCATCGTAAGCTTAGGGCACATATACATTAAATAAATAGATAAAAGATAAAGATAAAATCACATAAAAACATTGGAACATATATAGTTTTAAAATTACAAACATACTACTACATAAAATATATAAAAATTAATAACAAGCTATTCGAAATAGAATTTTTTTGTTTATTGATCAATTAAATATTCTTGTGTAGTGTAAAATGCTTTTGATGTAAGAAGTTTTTTGACTGTAGTTTTAAATTGTTTCAGTGGTAGCTGTTTAGTTGCATTGTCCAGTTTGTTATAAAACTTTATTCCACAATAGAGTGTCGTGCTTTCATATAACTACTTTTTTTATGACGAGGTACAGGTAACTGGTTTCTCCTTGTATTATACCCGTTAATCTCTTTTGGATTAACAGTGTTGTTTAAGATATATTTTTTGACTAGACATAAAATTTTATATATGAAAATACAAGGAACAGTTAAAATTTTATGCTTAATGAAAATAGGCTTACACGTAGCTCTAAATGAAAGGTTGAATATTAAGCGAATTATTCTTTTTTGTCTTATTAATAATTGTTTTAAGTTTTGAGTTCTGCCCCATATGGCAATATTGTATGTTAAATTTGAGTACACTAAACCATAATACGTGTTTAGTAGCCCTTTAACAGACAAAAGATTTTTTAATTGATATAGTGCAAAGTATGATTTAGCTAATTTCTTTCGAACCATATCAGTGTGTGCAGCCCATTTTAACTCATTATCAATCTCAGTCCCTAAGAACCTTACCGTTTGGCTAAGTACTATTTTTGTATTGCTTATGCTTAGAGATGCGTCATCAAATACTTTCTTTTTAGAAAGACTAATAATTTCAGTTTTGTCCACATTCAAGATTAGATTGTTTTTATTACACCACCACATCATATCTTCAAAAACTGACTCAATTTTGGACCTAAGATCTTCTTCACATCTAGACGCCAGAACAATAGAAATATCATCACAGTACATTATAACATGTCCATTCTTAATGTATTTTGGAAGATCATTCACGTAGAGCAAGAAAAGCAGTGGTCCCAACACAGAACCCTGTGGTACACCCATTTCCAAGTTAAAGTATCTGGATGTAGCACTATTGTAAGTTACAACAATTTTTCGGTCCCTAATGTACGACTCAAACCACTTCAGCGCGACGCCTCGTATCCCAAAGTTTTCAAGCTTTTGAAGCTATAGGTACATATACAGTGAGTTTTTTTAAATGCGAACATAGTTTGCATGCAATGTAATGTAATTTCCCTATGTTCGATTTAAAAAAAAAAAAACATCAATCTACGAGATGTGCGCGGTTCACATTCCCAAATCGCGCAACTTGTGTAACTATGAACAGCAACTCTATATTCTTTATGATGAAGAGCACTCGGTAAGATTTTTATAAAGAAGCCATGTGAGGCCATAGCAACTTTAGGATACATTTTTCTTAAACTTACGATAACTTGACCTGCCAGGCCACGCACTGACACCACAACTCATTGGAAACCAACCTTCAATTATTTGTAGGTCATGTGCACCTGGTATTCTACTAATTTGATCTATTCAATACATAAATGAATAAAATAAGAAAATAAATAACGAAAACGATTACAATAAATGTTCGAAGTGTCCTCCTTGACATTCTAAGCAATAACCTAACCGATTTCGTAATTAACTTGGACTGCGGTATTTTTAAAAATGTGACAGCTGTCAATTGTATCTACTACTCATTTGAACTACTCAATAGATTTCTGGTTTTTTTTAATCGAACATAGGGAAAGTACATTGCATGCAAACTCCTATGTTCGCATTTAAAAAAACTCACTGTATGTATATCCTAGTGTATATCTGCAATATTGGTAATATTTAATTTTGTAGCAATATAATAATCGCTGGTATCTACCTGTTTACCTGTTCCATATTCAAATCAAATGACGTAAAAAATTTTAGATTGTGTGATCTTTGCTATATATATACAGGGTGACAATTTGAAAACTTACCACCCCCCATATCTTAGTAAATAAACGAGATATTTAAAAAAATCAAAATCCGTTTTGGTAATTCGGAGGGGGAATCACAATGACATAGTTGGCGACGCACCCCCTCACACCCCCTGCGCCCCAGCCACCCCAACTTTTAAATCTTAAATAGTGACCCCCCATGTGTGATACGTCGTTGGAAAGCTCTGAAAAAATGCTTTCCAACCATACCAAATAGCATTACATTTAGGTTAGTAATTATCGTGCAAATCAAAAAATAAACATGGAAAATCGTATTTAACTTGGACTTCCAAAGCCGACTCGACAGCAACTCATTTTTGATCGCTAGTTATAATCTATTCTCAAACTCTTGTCGAACCTTTCCTATGTTGGTTTTGCAATATTTCGACATTCTTGAATTATTCTCTCTCTTAGTTCGTCTAATGTTCGCCGGTTGCGTTTTAAATACGACAGATTTCAAATGTATCATATTAGTTTATTTTTTGATTTGCACGATAATTACTAACCTAAATGTAATGCTATTTGGTATGGTTGGAAAGCATTTTTTCAGAGCTTTCCAACGACATATCACACATGGGGGTCACTATTTAAGATTTAAAAGTTGGGGTGGCTGGGGCGCAGGGGGTTGGAGGGGGTGCGTCGCCAACTATGTCATTGTGATTCCCCTTCCGAATTACCGAAACGGATTTTGATTTTTTTAAATATCTCGTTTATTTACTAAGATATGGGGGGTGGTAAGTTTTCAAATTGTCACCTTGTATATATATATATATATATATAGTGTATTCAAAAAACTATTGATAGAAATGTACAGGCAACAAAAACTTAATACGAGAATGAACAGTAAATTCTAAATTACTGACAATAACAGACTAGGACTCGGTAGAGCACGAGAACTCGGGAGGATGGTTAAGGAAAAAATCCTTGCGCCCTGGCAATCATGATCATAAGATCACACTTCGAAAGAACGTGATTTGACAATCCAAACGCGTTTAGATCACCAAAAGAAAACTCCTTTTGTGTTCTCTGTAATTGGGCTTATCCTGTTGAGAATTAAATACAAATATAGGAGCTGTCAAACTGACATTTTAATAGGTTCGTATGAGTGGGGTAAGTCTCTCTTTAGCAGTAAGAGTGGTTAAAGTGATCTCTTTAAACGCAAGGGTAGATGTGAAACAAATGATTGTGCATTCTGATAACATCTATGTCATTCTTATTCAAAATGAGATGCGGAACACAGAATAAAATGAAGTTCAGAACAGATGGCAATATACTGTTTCCATGGAAACGACGGAAAAATCCAAGCATGGCGTAAAAATTTGTCGTCTTAAATTAAGAATTTTGGGAAGTTCAAAATGACATGTATCAACCATGGATAAAATATTGTACCCGCTCGTGTGGGCGGAATAGCCATTTGGCAACATCCTTGTCTCCTGGACTATCTGTACAAGGTGTTTCAAATTTGAGGCTGACAATTGGGATCTTTGAAACCCAAACTTACAAGGGAACTAAAGTTACATATTTTAACATTTATTTTAATGCTAACTTTCGGAGAAAACCGAAATTCGCGCATTGCTCTTATTTACTTTATTTGAAGAAATTTTTGAAAATAAATGACTCAAAGAAAATCTAAAAGATGTCCCATATATTCACGCTTATTGTGCCTTGTTAAGGAAGTGACATTGATGTTCGGTAAAATGTGAATCGACCTTAATAGCAGCGTATCACTTCAGCTTGAATTTTGAAACGTTCACATATGCCAGATAGTTCGTTCGTATGTATACAGGTAGGCCTGCAGTTGTCAGCGTTGATGTATGAGTAATGGTAAACAATACAATTTTATTTTCTCAACCACTTACAGTTTACCTGCTAAACAGTTGACCAATGACTTTATAGTTCGTCAGTCACACTAATATCCAGAAATAAAATTCCTTGCTCTAAAAGCGGAATAACCACAAATGAATAAACAAACTATAGACATGAGGAGAGTCATCTGTGGAATATGTAAGCTGCAAAAATTTTAATTAAAAAACATAAATATTTATAAAAATAAAATTAACAGTAAAAAATTGCGTTATTCCGTGCTTTAGTGAGTGTTAATATTATTAATATCATTGATTTTGATATTATGCCTTCCTCTTAGGTACTGGCACATTAATACTCATTAGATTGCATAAAGTATTTCTTATTGGTTTCACAGCCTCAACGGATTCTTCCCAGTTTGTAGAAGATAACAGATTCATTGCTTCGTCCAAATTTTCTTCGGGAATAGTACTGCTTTCTCCATAAACAATAAGGGATTCGTATAGACGACCAGATGTAGCTTTTCTTACGTAACTTTGCCGATGGCAGAGTAAGATACTAAGTTGTACCAAAGCAGTACTGCAAACCTTACTCTTGATCTACAAATAATAATATCAGTGATATATTTGCTTCTCAAGCAACTCAAACCTGAATAAACTGACACAATAAATCGATTCCATCAATTAATTTGTAAATGTTTTTACAACCTGCCAGTTCTAATTGAATCAACTTTAAAATTTTTTGAGGAAATTCAGAGTTTGCATCAGTTATAACGTTTGTTATACAGCCGGACCCCATGATTTTACTTAAAAATCTAAACATGGGAATCGATATTCGATCATTTCTCTGATAATCAAAAAATATTTGGTAGATTGCGTCACAATAATGAACAATTTGCGATAAACCTTTCTGGTTTTCCTCTAATTGAAAAAACTCAAATAAGCACGTGCTTGAATTTTTAACCTTAAAAGAAATGTTCACAGCTTAATTAAGAATAAGTTTTGCTTACTAATGTCTCCGTTAAGCCTCCAACACTACATACGAATCCAAGTAGCATGTTGTATGTATATGCAGGTAGTTCAATTAGCTTAACAAATTTTGGGAATGTAATCGCAGCAGAGTTCCAGTTTAAAAGCTCACATTCGTCTTCAGGGAACAGACTCAATAAAGTACTCTTGCTTGGGATGTTTGGAACATCAGGTTTACTAAAAAAAATCCATTGACGGCAAAAGAGTACAATTTGTAATACAAAGACATGTGTATTGCTAAAACAGAAACTTGTTCCAAAGGCTTCTTAATCTATGAAGAAGGTTTTGTTGTACAGTGGTAAATAAAATACTTTCATTACTAGTGACAGAACTCAGTCAGAACGTGAAACAACTCCCGAGTGCTTGAAATGTACTTTGGACACAATCTTTTTCTGCAAGCATCCCAAAACAATTAAGAAATCATACCTTTAACCAGACATTCAAATATTTGTATCATAGCAGCATTTTTCTAGGAAAATACTCAAACGTACGATTTTGAAGGCCAACAATTAAAAATGGACGGTTGATATTGGCTAACATTTTGGAAGATGGGGAGGGTGGCTTTCAAATGACTTGACAAAAGAAATAGTTTTACATAACTTCCTTCCCCCTTAGCGAGATCGGTTATAATTCCTGATCTCAAGAACAGAATGTCATGGGAAAATAAAACATTTAGATGAGGCTTATCCGAAGGTCATTAAGAGTAAATATTTTGAGTATTGGAAGGTCTCGACAAGTGTAAATGAGTACTACAAATGAGTTTTTTCTTTACATAGCATGTGCACAATGTATAACTATGTGTAACAACATTTTTTAAGATAGTTGGATGTCAAGAGCACTATAAAAAATTCCGCTTTATTGAGTTTTCCGCACTAAGGATAAATTTAGCTCCTCATAAAAACAAAACCACTCCATCAAATCACATTAAACTTTAGTATAGCTGCACAAACATTATAGAATTTACTTGCATAGCTCTCTGCGCTGTAATATCAATAAAGCAATGGCATTATTTGAAAAACACTTATTCTGTTTCTTTTTTGTAAAGCAATTTTTAAGTTTTTTATCACTGCATTTTGATTACATGTTATATAGTGAAGGTATCTGTACAACAAAACATATTTGGCCATCCGTTTCTCATGCTAACTTCTTCTAAAAACTACATTTCTACTGAATGAATAAAAGGCCGATTCAGAGTACCGTAACGGTATGAGGTACGAAATAAGAAATAAGCGGTAATGTAGGTCCGTAAGAGGTAAGGGAAGACCGTAAAACAATTGGTTCGTTGCACATGCGTGATTTGATTTTCTCGTTTGCGTCATATGTTGTCAAACTGACGTCCTTGTGGTTACTTACGTTTGAAGTTACGAGGTGAACAATTAAGTAATGAGATTGATTCCATAAAAACCGTATATTTAAAAATTATTCTACAGCTCTGCCATCCCCTTCACTTGGGCAGCTATAAACGATTCCAGCGCGTTTCCCACGCTTCCTAACATTTCTGGAATACTTCGACTGGGATGTCTGCGAGTACCCTCCTCACGCCGGCTTGGATGTCCGTAATCAACTTAAAATGGGTTCCTTTGACCACCGATTATGCTCTAGGGAACACAAAAAAGTCACAGGGTGCCATATATCGCGCGAATAAGGCGGCTGTTGGAACATAGCATTCCTTTAGAGGTCAAATACTGGGATATGCTGAGGGCGGTGTGGCAAGGCCCGTTGTCGTGATAAAGGATCCAGTTGTTTGCGATGTCTGGGCCGCACCCTGTCGCAATCTTTCGAGTACTTGGCGATAGTAGACTTAATTTACGGTTTGTCCCAGTGGAACAAATTCTTTGTAGACGATTCCACGGCTATCAAAAAAGGTAATGATCATCGTTTTTACCTTTGACTTGTTCATGAGAGCTTATTTCGGGCGAGGGGCGTGCGAAGACAACCATTGTGAATTTGGCGTTTGGTTTCCGAATCGTATTGGAAAAACCAGCTCTCATCGCCTATAATAACTCGATCAAGCAGCGTGAGATCGTTTTCCACATGCTCCAAACAGTCTTCTGCGACGGTCATTCAATGCTGCATTTGCTCCTCAGAAAGGTTCTTTGGAACTATCTTCGCGCACAACTTCTTCATTCCAAAATCGTCGGTGAAAATTTGTCTGACTGTTTCACGGTTCATACCCAGTTCGGAGGTCAACATTCGAACGGTTAAACGCCATGTGCATGGATTAGGGCGAGCACTCGCTGTGAATTCGCCTCAGTCCGCACCTCGACTGGTCTTCCGCTCCGCGCCTCGTCTTCTATGCTTTCACGCCCCTACTTAAACTCTTTATGCCATCGAAACACCTGGGCACGACTAAGAGCACTATCACTATGCATTTTTACGATTTTAGTGAACGTTTCCGAAGCTGTTTCGCCCAATCTGGCGCAAAATTGTATCGAGACGCGTTGCTCTCGATTTTGCTGCTCCATTTTAGTGACGAGCACCACCAACACGACCAGCAGGTGAACTAAACAAAAGAGCGATGGTAAGCATATCAAATCAATGGAAAAGGGAAGGATGCCGAGGAAGGGGAAAGGAATTTCAAGGTCGCAATTTCGCTACAAGCGCGGCAATAAAATCAGTCTCATTACTTAATTGTCTAACCTCGTATAGTACTTACCAAAGGTTAGTTTGCTTTTCATAGACGTAGGTAAACGAATATGGATAGTGACGAAATCATAATCATAGCGCTTCTAGTGTTAATACACCTTCAACACAAATGTTTAACGGTCGAATGCCTTCTCATCTTAATAAAAAGATATGAAAACGACAACACTGCGTGCAGCTGTCCAATCCTTTATAAAAATTCTGAATGTCACCATTATAATTTGAATGTTTATTTTTCTTATTTCTTATCGTTACCTCTTACCGCTTACCATTACGGAACTCTGAATCGGCCTTCGATTTTAAAAAATGCCCTTCACACCCAAACAAATGGATGTTTTAGCATTTTTGTTTGCCTTTGTCTAAAAAGTCTATATAAGCTGATGGATTAAAATTATTATCCAACAACCTCAACATATATTCAAATTACTAATATTCTCATTATAGTGCTATTCATACCTATGAATAAAGCTATAGAATATTTTTCCTGCCAGTGCGCGAGTTCTATCAATTTTCTCTACAGCCTGTTGTGCCACGCCTGACATTATCTTCGGAACTAATTCGGACGTTAGCACATCAGGTTTATGTTTAGCGAGTAATAGTGTTAATGTGTGTAAGGCTGACACTGATGCTTCGCGTACCCAAGCACCGATATCGCCACGATTATCCTGTGTATATTCTGAGAGACCACTTAAAAATGTTGTGTAGCACTTGTTTAAATATTCTTCCAAAAATTCTACAAAATTTCAATTCAATGTGGTCCAATTAAATACAACTTTATAATTACCTTTTTGCATACAATCTTCCATTGTAACACAAATAGAAGTGAGCCCTTTAATGGCGTCTCTCCTACTTTCCGCCCATTTTAATGTATCAGGCGTTATATGAGTTGCAGTTACTAAGGCATCTACTATTATTTGTAGATGTGGCAGTAATATGAATGAAGGCATTGCCCCTAAAGCAAGCGCGTGTCCCATTCTTATCACTTGAACACTTGAGGACAAAGAATCTATGTAATTTTTAATAACAACTGATTGATCTTGTTGAGATTTAGCAACATAGTATTCGTTCAAAAATGCAGGAAGTGCATCGACCGCTCCCATTCGTATATTCGTTACATCATAAGTCAAACACTCATTTAACAACTTGAGCCATTCGTCTGAAAAGAAGCTACATATATAACATTAAAATTGAATTAAGCCTTACCTATCACGCAATGCCCATGGAAAGGCATATGAGCCAATGAGCATTTGTTAATAAAATCACAACATGCATGCCTCATTAATTCCCCACCCAACCCTCGAAAATAAAATCGCTCTTGAAAATTTGGAATGAGATTCTGTGCTGATTCTATTAAATCAGGTCCAAGAAGAGTTTCTAGTTTCAAATTCTGTTCTTCGGCTAGTTTAGACAATGCATATATAATTTCACCAATAGCTAACACTGCTCCATGTCGCCTATTTAAATCAATACTTTCGGTTTTTTTGAATAAATTACCTAATACTGTCTGTACCATATAATCATGTGCCTGCCAAAGTAAAGACTATTGCAATAGTTTTTGTGTTTTGCTTATTTACCCTTGGCGTTAAATTATGTAAAGCTTTCGCAGTTAATTCTCTAATTGCAATATCCCAATGTTCTACTTTTCTATCAACCAGATGTTTGATAAGTGGCACAGTATACTCGACAAACTGCGCAATGTAAACACTTATATGCAAATACGCATTATTGCGTATGCTGACTTCAAAGAAATCTGCAGTTGTCAAAATGTCGATGCCATGAGGAAAGGTACCTTGGCGTCCAACATTCTCTTGAAAAGCAGCCGAAGCAGCTCGTCTACAATTGATCTGCAAAGATTAAAAAAATTAACAAGAATCTATCTAGTGCTTGTACATACTTCTCTATCAAAGCATGTAACCACAAGTAAAGCAGCCGCAATGTCTTTAACGAAAGGTCTGAGGACCTCCATTTCGTAAGCTCTGGCAAAGGACCAGCAAACGTAGCATGCTGAATCTCGTATATGAGAGCCAACAGACGAATATCCCCTAGGTTCATCGTAATCTAAAGCTTTTAGTATCACAGGTACAACTTCCGGTAGCCTTTGAGGTAAAATCAACCCTCTTCGCCCTAATAATCAATGTCACCTGTAGTGAAGAAAACCCTAGAGAAAACCCCAAGATGTGTTACCTAGCTCTGCAAGTGCAAGACAAGCACCATGCCATGTACCATCACTTTCCCTAGGATTAAACAGTTCTAATACAGATCCCACTACCTCGTCTGCCAGCTCTTTAGGCAGACGACCTGTAACTCGTCCAATTCCCTTCGCTGCTGACCATCTGTAACCAATACATCAACAATGTTCCTTGATGGAATTTTCTATAAATACCTTACAACACAGTCACTAGAACCTAATCCTTGAAACAATTGATCAACAACCTCTTCTACTTCATCTGGAACGTTAATATTTTCCTCACACTCATCACATGGCAATGAAGTACTAAAAGTTCCAGATCTGTAGTCACCTGCATGTAAATTTGCCATTAAAGATCTGCTTCCGCGTTGATACCTCCAAGTAGCAATTCGAGCAGGTAAAAATATCAAACCTAAAATGTAAATTCATTTAACAATTCAAGCTTTACTCTTTTCAAATGATATAATCATACATGATATATCATACATACACTGTTCAAGGTTCAATAGTTATTGCCTCGGAAGGTAGCAATTGAATTTTGTACTACTAATAAAAAAATAGTATACAGGGTGGTGACTTGCGTAACGCACCATAGGGATTTCAATGTAAAATTCATAACATGCGATTATTGGCTCCCCAAATTATTTTAGAGCAAAAATGTATTAAGGTTTTTTGTAGGAAAAAAATTTTTACGTCAATCAACCGTATTAGTTTTCAATTTTTTGCATAATAAAGACGGAAAATTGGAAAAATAAAACCCGCATCTTTTTCAATAATCAGCGATGCCATGGAATTTTCTAAAACGAAAAGATATCCAGTTGTGAATTAGCAGAAGTTCGAAATGGATTTTATAATCGACTTGGTTA
Source organism: Photinus pyralis (assembly GCF_008802855.1). Lineage (NCBI taxonomy): Eukaryota > Metazoa > Arthropoda > Insecta > Coleoptera > Lampyridae > Photinus > Photinus pyralis. The sequence goes on from NW_022170403.1 coordinate 22,422,541, forward strand.
CTGTCTTGCAGTTGATGGTGACTTATTCGAACATTTATTGTAAATTGTTATATTAGGAAAGCGTTTTTAGTAATTTGATCTTTCTTTATGTTGAATTTGCTGTTCAAAATATAATACTTTTTGATAGAATTTGATTTGTTTTATAGCAGACATTCCATGGCATGACGGATATTGGCGTAGTTTTTGTATTATGAAATTCCATGGCATCACAGATTATTGAAAAAGATGGGGGTTTTATTTTTCCAATTTTCCGTCTTTATTATGCAAAAAATTGAAAACTAATACGGTTGATTGACGTAAAAAAAATTTTTCTACAAAAAACCTTAATACATTTTTGCTCTAAAATAATTTGGGGAGCCAATAATCGCATGTTATGAATTTTACATTGAAATCCCTATGATGCGTTACGCAAGTCACCACCCTGTATATACCACGGTAGACAAGTCCATTATTGCCTTCGCACCTCTACACCCCTAGGCGCAAGCGCCTCGGGATGTAATCTTGATACTCAGGCAATAATACTGGAATTTCATCACCCTAACATTGCCTATATGGGACAATAACTATTGAACGGGGTACACCTTAGACAAGGAAAGAGAGAGGACAGGTAATACTTTCAATAAAACTGTTACTACTTGTCACCAAGGCACGTCTGCCAGTGTCTTGACATACAAACAGCATTGTTGGGTGATAAAAATTATTCCTTTTATAGGACGAATGCAAATAAAATTTATTAAAACAGTAAATATTAATTACTTTACTAATTGTAATAGTTGAGAATTATATATTTAGAGTTTAATCCTTGGTTTAATGTCACCGGAAAATATGTGAACTACTTTCATAATAATTCAAATTGGTCAATAGAAAGCCTTTAGAACGACGCGGTACAGTCCGTGCTCCGAGTATTCTAAACTGAATAATGGTACTGTTTTGACAGTTTACGCTTCACGTCTTGTGTTCCTGTGTTTGCTTTGTTTTGCGTTTCCCGTCTCCAATTATACAAACTCGTCTTTTTCAAGAGCTTGGATTTATGTCTCGAGGTATGTAATATTATACATAAAGGGTTTTTTGATGTAAAACTATACCTAACCTTATGTTGAATTCTATAGAATTAATTGATGCAAAAATTGTTTCAGAAGCCCCAAGTCATGGGTTTCGAGAAAAGTTGTTCATTTTGAAGCTCGCAATATAATTCAACAAAAAGAACCTTGTCATTGAAGTTTCCTTATGAAACCTAGTTAGCTTCCGTTGAATTTGGCAGGTGGATTCGATTTATATTTAAAAAATGCAACGAATCGGATTAAGCTGAACGATGATCAAACAAACAAGACTGATTTTAATAAAACTGATCAGTGTATTTTAAGAAGAACTGTGCAAGGAGGATTACCATGATGTTCCAATGAATGCAATGCCTAGAGGTGCAGCTCATACCAAGGTTACCATCAAAATTCAATTGTGGTTATGGGTAACGCACTCATATTCACACACCAGAAGTGCATCAAAATTGAAAATTGTTCAAGAAAGTCTGATACCCTTAAATGTATTTTTACGTTTTTCCGAGCGTTTTTCTAAATCTAAGTACAATAGGTACATTTTTTACTCTTGCACGTGTAAAAAAGATTTGCTGTTGCAATATCCCCTTGATGTAAAATGTTATCCAAAACCCTCGGGTTGTCGCGTAGTCACCATTAATTTCGTTTTTCGGTGAGTGCTTGGGCGCTGACTTTAATAAAGAAACTCAGCGCTTAAAATGAACTGCATACGTACGACGGTGATTGTCCATGAGACTCTCAGACAACTACTTATGAATTCATTCGCGTAAATGGCGCGTCAGGCGAGAGAGACTAAGTGTTTGTATTAAATCGCCTGCCGCCACTGGAACACCACTCAAATAACGGTAACTTGCCCAGTTATTAACCCAATTTTTTTAATAAAAAGTTACTTTAAACGATTTCAAATGATAAAAATTATTAACAACATATTTTGCTACATATATGTAAAAGCATCTACTGAATAATAGCGGAAAGCGTAAAAATTATGAAGAAGACAGTTTGCTCTAAAATTTACCAAACGAATCTTTGCCTTTGAAACGAAATTCCTGGCTCCTTTTTGCCACTACGGCTTTTACATTTATAATAATAATACGCTTTTATTCCCCTTAAGTTTGTATAAATAACAAAAGAAATATATATTTTTAAAAAAAACTAACCTCGGGGAAAGGGACTACATTCAGCGCACAAAACACTGTTCTTCCATGTAGCCCCCATACAAAGTATAACTTGACATTTATAAGCTGAACCTCGAGCTGAACAAATAACTAATAAAGTCACAAACACTGTCTATAATTCATAAATTTCACCCTTTAAGATAGAAATAAATGTTGGTGACCTCGTTGGTGACACAAACAACTTTTGGCATCAAAATAATGGCCGTCAACTATTTTATACCACAAAATTCAAACGACAGCGTATATACGCGTTATCAATCCTCTCTCTTTTCTTGTCTAAGGAGTATACCTACTACTTCAATGACTATGATAAACAATTTTGACATCATGAACCTACACCTAAAAATGGCCAAAGAAAAATGGGGGAAATTATTTCTCAACTCATTCTGTAACATTCAACTTTAGAAAATAAATAAATGAGAAACAGACCACAGTTTGTAGTACATGTGTATCAAGGTTGAGAAATAGTCACATTTGGCAATAGTAGGTCAAAAGTTCTCTTGTAGTATCCCCGACATAGACGTGAAGGTATGCAATAATGTGATCAAATTGAGAAGGGTGGATGAAAAAACACCTTCTTGGAGGGTCCTGGTGCAAAGAGTATCAACAAACTGGGATGAAGAGAAGGATCAGACAGGTGGAGACAAAAGGGGAATACCTCGGGGAATACGATCTTCCAGTAAGAGAGAGAATGGTCGATGAACAAGCCCCAAAAGCTACACAAGCACAAAGAAGGAGAAATGAGCGATAATTGCGTACATGAAAGAGAGAATTGAAAAAGTTGGTGTAATGAACGGATAAAGAAATTAAAAAAAAAAACGCAAAGAAACAATAAACTACTGATTGCGAAAATAGAGACTGGAGAGACGGCATACAGTGAAAAACTTGGAGCGTCGTGATAGCAATGTTATAGTACAGAAATTATATAAAGAAAACTTTAAATCGAGCTTTATGGTGTTGCGGGAGTGGCCCTAAATTACCCACCTAAAAAGGTTTAAAAAACGTAAGGGATAAAGGAAAAGCAATGAAACCTTGTCTTCTATATAAGGAGGCTGTAGCAATGGAGGGAGATTTGGCTAGGAGGATTAAAGAAAAAATGTCTGATAGTCACTAAACTAGAGAACTAGAAAGATAGATACTCTGTAGAAGGCATGGGAAATTGGTTAACTTTGCTTCTGAGAAAGGAAAACTGCAGAAGTGTACCACACAATGGATAATTTAAAGAAACGTTAGAGCAGATTAAGAAGAGCATGAGGAATTACCAGTGTTAAACAGGCAATTATTTATATTAAGTTACCTATCCGTTGAATGTTTTTGTAAACAAGTTTTTGAATGTTGGTGCCAGGATTAACTTTAAATTCAGCATTAATAATCCACTTCAATAAATAAGGAGCATGGTGAATTAAGTCTTCTCTTTTTCCATGTTTTAATACCATAGCCACAGATGCCAAACACCCGTACTTAACAAAAACTATACTGTCAGATGCAATGCTTAATTTACACGCCCATTCAAAAAAAGAAGACAAATGTTGTTCCTTCACATCATATCTGTAAGTAAATCCATTAGACACTCTATAAAAATCCTAAGTTACCGTACCTAGTTAAAAATCTAGCAGCTAAATAAGCTGCCGCATCTCTACATTTGTCGGGAACAAGTGCATACTGCTTACATACATTCATTACACGACTCATTATAGGTTTTTGACTGTCATCGCTTGAGGAGTTGAAGCCGTCTAAACGAGACATATGAAAAGGAATCATGACTATGATTGAAAGCCATAAGAGTAATACGTATCGAGTTGACCATGTCTCAGAGTCTTCCTTGTCTTGCAATTCCAACAATTGCAAAACTGGTTCAAAATCGGATACCTACAATTTGCCAATGAAAATAAGAAAATTTGACAATAGCTGACCTCATGAGGTAAATGGCGCACTATAACTTTGTAGCCCCTAACTTTAATAACCACGAACATATACTTAAACACTGCATGTTTCGCTTTATCAGAAATTGACCTATCTCTAATCAACGTTATAAATTTATCTAATAACTGATCGATGTGAGAGTCTAACAAGTGTGGTTGTTCTTGATATTGTCCCAAAATAAAAGTGAATCTTTCATATGCTCTTTCATTGATGGAGGTCTGATCAAAAACAACCGTTTTTAAATTATCAATCATTTTCATAACTTCATCGACTTCAGCAAAGTATTCTAGGGCACATCCCAATCCAAACGGTTCCTCATCTTTATGAATTATATCTTCAGATTTCTCTGGTTTTATAGACATGCTTTCAATAATTTATTTTAAAACAAAAAGTACAAATTTGACAAACGGATGACAGCAGACAACTTCGACTATGAAAGATGACAACAACAAGGAGTGAAGGATGGTTTACACCTGCGTACTGTGTTGCGTTTGCGTTATACACCCTTGAGCGACACCGAAGTGATTATACAAGGTGCGTTCGATTATCTTTTCTGGGGGAGTAGAGCGTACGGTCATTGTATATAATACATATACAATGGTACGGTGGAAACGGGCACGTGATCACTGGAGCAATTAGAGCGCTCGGTAAGATTTTTAGCGCATTTTTGCAAATTTATTTGTAAAAAGTAGCTTTTAATCTCACTTTGGCTGACTGGCTGGCTGGCTGGCAGCAAATGTGGCCGCGTAGAAGAACTCTTGTAGAAAGCCAACGGGTGTACGTGTATCTATAAGGCCGTGTAATTGGTCAACCTTAGGGACAGGGCTACATGATGTGGGGTTGGCGACATCTGGGCGTCATCCTCGAGCGTAGTTTACTAACGTGAAGGTTTTTCAGTTTTTTGCTATTTTCTACTACAGTTTTGGTCCGATTCTTTTCAAATTGGTGTCGTCGTAAAGATGTTGTAAACGCGCACAACTCCTGCATGGCGGAATTTTGTTTTTTGTCCTAGGGGCGAAATTAACGACCTTTTTCAAGGCCCGCGCGCGCGTCTTCGAGAGGTAGTCAACTTCGGGCGCCTTTTACCTTCCGTTGCGAATTTTGTCACGCGGTTTAACGGTTCGTAAATCTCGAATCGCTGTCTCTCTTTCTCGTGTCGCCAATAGAAGCTTGAGTAATGAGAAGTGCCCCAAAAATTAAGTACTATCTTGAAAGGTTCCACCCTGTATATACAGCTTACGACGATACATACATTTTTGAGAGTTGGCAACCATGCAATTTCTAGGTGGGAAAAAAGTTGCCTGCGCCACCTAGAAAGCACGAACGGGAGTTACGTTTGGGATCTTGTCTCGAATGGCGGTCGTGAACGTTTCGTTCCATAAATGGTTGTTGTTATTTTGTGTTATTTAATGCAGGTAGTAATTTTTGCATTTCTTTATATCGTATTTGTGTTTTGTATGCCGCATTTTATATTTGTTGTGTGTTTGAATCTCTGTTTTTGAAATTTACTTTGTTTAACCGCAATGCAATCATATGTGTGATACCGTTATGCTATTGTTTTTAATTGTTTACATTTTTGGTGTAATGTTTGCTTAATTTATGTTTATTGATGTTGATTACTTGGTCTTGTCCTTGAAGTTACATTCATATAAGTTTTCATTTTATTTTAATACTCATGTGGAAATTGCTGATTCGTTTGATGTATGTACTGACTTGTTGTATGTTACTAACAATTTTCTCCGTGAATGAAGCAGTCTCGGGAAGGTGGAAAAAGAAACTGTAGTCTATATTTATTTGTTAGGGCACCTAATTCCGTGCACTGTCTTCGACATCCAACTGTAGGTTCGAAACCCCGAAACCAGGGGCGGACTACCCATCTTGCAGGAGCGAGATTACGCTAATCAAAGCTCTTCAGTTTAGAATCTATGTGTGATAAATGAGTGGCGATTCATTAATTTCCACATATTTTGTTTTTAGTCAAATTTGCCTACAAGGCCATGTAGTTTTCCATCTTGCTTTCAACAAAACGACTTTATTGCACCAAAGATGAGTCACATCCTGTACTTTTAACCCTTTCTCAGAATCTTGGTACCTGCTTCTACCTGACCCATTGTCCCCAAAAACTTGCTTTTAACCTTGAGTGTAACCAACATTGTGTATATGCATTTACTATCTTTGTTAACTACTGCTTAAACTTTTACAAAATATTTTGTTAATTAACTTTTGGACTGTTTTAATCAAACTGCAAGGTTTTTCTTACGTCGTACTCTTTTTATCCTTGGCAGTGACTTTTTGCGAGAGTACGACACCTTTTGGCTTTGTTTGTTTTGTTTATATTAATGTACATCAACTAAATTTCCGGGTTTTCACAATCATAATAATTACGATCATTATTAAACAAACTTCTCACAATTTCAGTGTTTTATTTAAAATTCCTTCCCTACTGTGCTTCAGGTCAAAGCGTTGTCTACAACTAACGTAAGGAGGCCCTGCCTTAGATGTTTTATCACGTGCCACTTTTCAAATTTAAGCGGGTACTTGTTTAGTTTTAGAGGGAATAGTCATTCGGGTGGCCATTTTATAAAACGTTGCCGGGTTTATTTTATTTCCGTGTTCTTGTAGTGTGAAGTTAGCGTAGAACCTGGGGGTTAAGTACACTACAATCTTGTGGAAGGCTTTTAGCGAAATCCACCAAAATGTGGGTGTAATATAAGTATGCACCGAAAAAGGAAAGCCTCCGACAAGATCTAACGGATGGTGGAGTGAAAACTTCAAACGCGAATTTGGGGTGAACGGAGCGTCGGAAGTGGGTACCGCCAAAGGGAATGTGGTAGCCCGCGACACGATCTTCCTGATGGTGGAGTCAAATCTTCAAACGCGAATTGCGGGTGAACGGGTAGTCGTAGGTGGGTACCGCCAAAGGGAATGTGGTAGCCGGCGACACGATCTTACTGATGGTGGAGTCAAATCTTCAAACGCGAATTGCGGGCGAACGGAACGTCGGAAGTGGGTACAGTCAAAGGGAATGTGGTATCCCCCGACACGATCTTACAGATGATGGATTCAAATCTTCAATTGCGCATTGGAAGGGAACGGGACATCGGAAATGGATACCGACAAAGGGAATATGGTAGCCCCCGACAAGATTTTACTGATGGTGGAGTCAAAACTTATTAAACGCGAATTGCGGGTACACGCGGAAAATGGGAAGCGGGTACCGACAAAGTGAATGTAGTAGCCTTCGACAAGATCTTTTATTGATGGTTGAGTCAAATGTGGCTAATAGAATACTGATCTGCCACACAAAAATGCGCTGAAGTTCCTTCGATCCCACACGAGGACTTTGACAATTTTTTTTAAATAAGCCATGTCAGGCCATAGCAACTTTAGGATACATTTTTCTTAAACTTACCCTTGACTTCACATGGCACGCGCTGACATCACAATTCATTGTGAACCAACCTTCAATTATTTGTAGGTCATGTGCACCTGGTATTCTACTAATTTGATCTATTCAATACATAAATGAAGAAAATAAGAAAATAAATAACGCAAACAATTACAATAAATGTTCGAAGTGTCCTCCTTGACATTTTAAGTACCTAATAACCTAACCAATGAATAAAGATTATTCATTGAACCCGATTGAACCTAACCGATTTCGTAATTAAATTGGACGGCGGTATTTTTAAAAATGTGACAACTGTCAATTGTATCTACTACTCATTTGAACTACTCAATAGATTGATGTGTTTTTTTTTAATCGAACATAGGGAAATTACATTGCATACAAACTCCTATGTTCGCATTTAAAAACCAGGTGTCAAATTCTTGACAGAATAGCTTCCTAGCTGAAACCAAAAATTGCCAACATATGTATGCACTTACAGACGTGTTGCGCATGCGCAGAAATGCAATTTTCTTATTTATGGAACAATTAAAACTTCCCGTCTGTAACTGCGTACATATGTTGGCAATTTTTGGTTTCAGCTAGGAAGCTATTCTGTCAAGAATTTGACACCTGGTTTTACTTGGAACACCTTATCTACATCAATTTCTTTTTTTTTATGCATACATACATACATTTTTGAGAAACGGTAGGTAAAGCTGTTTGCACCTCCTGCTATATGCAGGAGACTGTTTTGTGCTAAAGGTTGCGAACGACAATGACAATGACAACGACAATAAGATCTTAAGCCCGAGGTACATTAGTGCATTGATCCGTCTTTATTTCTTACTCTGAGGATCCGATACGTTGATGCGATTTGTCGATTAGTTTGGTCGGTGCAGTGCGTGATGCATGTGCTCTATACATTATGCATAATCGATGCCACGATTTGGTTGGAGTGCGGTGCATGAATGGAGTCTAGATTTAACTACCAATGCAACAAATCAAGCATCAAACAACGTTGATAGACCGAGAGCCCGCGTAGAAAATACCTCGTCATAGGGTACAAAAGGTTTGATGTAACTAGGCCGTAGAATGTCACCGTGTGATTCCAAAATCGCCCGTCTGCCGGGCCGCGGCGGTCAACTTAGCGTGGGGGCGAATTTTAAAAACTGTTCCAAATCAGATAATACCTCGTCACTGGTACACGTATGATTTTTTGCAATCTGATTCGGAAATGTGCACCAAATTCATAGTTGCAGCGGCAACTTTCCCGAGCAGACGTACATTCAAACATTCAAAAATTGTTAAATAGCTCGTCATGAGGTACTACACGCTCAAAATAAAGCTCTTTGAATGTAGAATTTGGGAAAACCATGAAAAACGCGGCAGACGGTCGCATAACTATAGCAGACACCTTTGAAATTTGTAGTTCCATCTTCGTTTAACGCATTACTCCCCGTGCGGTAAAGCGAGACCACTGTCACTCAAGCACGTTCTGCTTGTAAAGCAGATCTACAGCTGGAAGTAGGTACCTACACCTAAATTAAATGTAGGCATTCCACAAATAATAGGATTTATGTTACAAAACATGAACACAAATATTAAAAAACGCTATAAAAAGTGTTTAGAATGGCAATATAACAAAAAAAACGAATACGCTAGGGGTGCGGGGGTATATACTAAAACTAAGGGAAATCTTCCATTAAATATCCCCATAACTATCTATTATCTATCTATATTCGTTGTTTCATTTTACCAAAATTGCAAATTACACCCGATGGTTCGTTTTGAAATGAAAGTCTTGTATAGGTATATCGTTACGGCATTTGACATTGTTTTATTATTTTGAATTTTAGCACCATCAATGTTTTTTGTAATGTGATTTCATATAATGTCATTAATTTTTATTTTAATATCTAAACAAAATTCACCAGGTGATATTGATTGAAAGAGTTGAAAATTCAGTTTACGATAAACGGAAAACAAGTCTTGTGTCTCCCTCTGCATACGTATACAGTTGAGGCTGTTTTGAACTTCCCTATGTATATAGCCATAAACTATAAAATTTGTAACATATATCTTCTTCTTCACAATTTACCTCGCAATTTACATACCGGGTTGATTTTCCCAAACCGCACGGTCCGTATACTAAAATCGAACATGCAGAATTAACATAAGAAAAAGGTTTTTTGTAGATCGTTGCTCCCCATGTTAACTTTGAGGGTTTATAATGACTCCAATCGAAAGAAGATTTTTTTCTCATCTAATGATGTATGAAATAGTTCATTTTCAGGTGTATTTCTCATTATTTTAGCACAAATTCGGCAATAAATCCAATTACCAAAATCATGGTTAGCCATGGCGAGTAAGACAAAAAGCAGATTCAAACGTTATTCAAATCCAAATCAATATTAGCTTCTGATAACTGGCATCAATTTTTTTGTAAAATGCAGTTCACTGAGGAAAAAGTTTTTATAATAAACAACGTTTACAGCGGAAATATTTACTCTTGTACGCGATATTGTACATTTTAATGAGCGTCCATGGATAATTGAGCGTCCCATTCCGTCTGTGTCAAAAGCCACTATGCGATAAAAAATGAGTTGCTGTCGAGTCGCCTTTGGAATTTTTGTTTACATGGGAAATCGTGCTTAATTTGAACTTCCAAAGGCGACTCGACAGCAACTCATTTATGATCGCACGTTGTTTCAATTCTTCAGAAAATTTCCATGGCGTAACATGATTTTGTTAATTGGATTTATTGACGAATTTTTGATAAAATAATGAGAAATACACATTGATGGTGCCAAAATTCAAAATAGTAAAATAATGTAAATGCCGTAACGATACCTATACAAGACTTTCATTTCAAAACGAACCATTGCAATTTTGATAAAATAAATCGATGAAGTTTTAAAGACACCTTCATTTAGATAGTTATGGGGATATTTAATGGAAGATTTCCCTCAGTTTTGGCATTTACCGCCGCACCCCTTGCGTACCTATTCGTTTGTTTTTGTTATATTGCCATTCTAAACACTTTTATAACGGTTTGTATTTCATAAATCCTATTATTTGTGGAAGCCTGCATTTAATTTAGGTGTAGGTACCTACTTCCAGCTGTAGATCCGTTTTTACAAGCAGCGCGTGCTTGAGTGACAGCGCTCTCGCTTTACCGCACGGGGAGTAATGCGTTAAACGAAGATGGAGCTACAAATTTCAAAGGCGTCTGCTATAGTTATACGACCGTCTGACGCGTTTTTCATGGTTTTCCCAAATTCTACATTCAAAGAGCTTTATTTTAAGCTATAATTCGAGCGTGTACCTTATGACGAGGTATTTAACAATTTTTGAATGTTTTTAAACGCGTCTGCTCGGGAAAGTTGCCCAGATAAATCGTCTGCTGCTGCAACTATGAATTTGGTGCACATTTCCGAATCAGATTGTAAAAAAATCATACGTGTACCAGTGACGAGGTAGTATGTGATTTGGAACAGTATTCAAAATTCGCCCCCACGCTAAGTTGACCGCCGCGGGCCGGCAGACGGGCGATTTTGGAATCACACGGTGTCATTATACTGCCTAGTTACATCAAACCTTTTGTACCCTATGACGAGGTATTTTCTACGCGGGCTCTCGGTCTATGATGCGTCGATGTAGTACACTTTCCTTCGATGATTCGTCGAAAATAGGGTTGCCACATTGACGGCGTTGAATTCCGGGACACCATCCCTCCGTGAACCAAAATTATGACCGGGTAAAAACATACCACATTCAAATATTTATTGGGTAACTATTTCGTTTGTAACTTTCACAATTTTGGTAAACAAATTGTTGTTTTTTGTTGCAATTTTTGTATTGTTACTATATTTAATTTTTTTTTAATGTCATACCTATTAATCCCATTATATTTTTTAATGCACAAATTAACGCAACAGAAAAAATATTTTAATAAAAAAACTGGATGTTAATATGTTCGCAATGTATGTAGATTTATGTTTCTCATGTAGCCTATGTCCGGCAGACGGCCATACGCAATCTGGCAACCCTGCAAACACTATAAATTCTATTGATAGCAACTTTCGCCCGTATGGAAAGGGGTTTTTACATTGCATTTCAGGTGGATATAATAATATTTATTTCATGCATAGTTAACAAAAGAAACTTACATTCAGCAAAACATTGAAGAAATCTAACATAATATACATGCTAATAAGTTTAATAATTACATATTAATACATGGAAGTTTTCATATCGTAAAGCACAAACTCTTCAACAGAATAGAACGCTTTACTTAATAAGAAAGCTTTAACCTTTAACCATTGTTTATTCATTTATTAAATAGCTTTAATTCTAAGGCGGTTAAACAGCTGGGTACAGGGCAGATGGTTGTTATTGTTATTCAATCCAACTATCGGTCGCGTTATATAATGACCTATGTTACATTGCTCAGCGTGCGTACTGTACATAAATTTCACATCTTCAACAAAAAAATAATGTATAGCTACCTAAAGTAGGTATTTTTAGCGTTTCATTTTTTCATTTCATTTCATTTTATTATTTGTGATCTATACAATAGTATTTTCACACGTCATCAGGTACAATTACATAATATTAAAAAAAAAGACAAAGGACACGAGAACATGATCACACAAGGTACTGTTGCTTTTAAAACTTAAATGTTATCAAATTTATCTTTTAAAAATTCTTCATAAGAATAAAAAGCTTTTCGTTTAGGTAACTATTTGCACAGTTTTTAAATGCGTGCAAATCTAAATATTTTATTTGTTTTGGCAAGACATTGAAAAATTTCATGCCGTAAAATGTAGTGCCATCTTTGGTCTTGTTTAATCTATGAAACGGTATATAAAGATTCTCTTTGTTCCTTGTATTGTAAGTATGAATATCGGTGCTTACAGTTAGTGTAGTCATGTGTTCTTTAGTATATATTAAACATTGCTGTATGTAAATGCAAGGTAATGTCAATATATTTAATTCGATAAAACCCTGACGACAACAATCTCTGTATTTAAGGTTTTTTAATAATCGTATACATTTGCGCTGCAAACCAAATAATACTCGAGAGTGGGCAGAATGGCCCCATGCAAGAATTGCATAAGATAATACCGAATGAAATATGCCATAGTATGCTGCCATAACAGTTTCCTTCGTAGTCACCCTTATTAAATTGCGAATCAAAAATAGTGCTCTAGCTAATTTAACACGCTGAACGTTAACATGTTGGTCCCACTTCAACTCCGAATCAAGTGTTACGCCCAATAATCCAAGCTCTCTGCGTTCGCTTAATACTTTAATCAGTGCTAATATGTTTTCAAACGAGGTGTAAATATTTTAATTAAATAGGTTTTGTGACTTCATTAAAATTACGTTGATGTCCTTTTATAGAGGATAATGTTAGATAAACGCGCTTACTGTAATTTGTGGGATAGGCATATATTTATAAATACAACTTGGCTTGGTGAGGTGCACGTTTTGAGTACGAGTTTATTTGGTCAAATGGAGAACACTGAGAAAAGTGCTGTAGCAGATCTTAATAATGCAAAGCAGTTCTTGAAAGGTTTTGGGGAATTATTTTATATTATCAATCCGAATACGACGTCTTATTCACATGTGGAAAATGTACCCAATTTCGTGTTGAATGTAAGTTTATGTTTTGTCAAATTAGTTATGACCGATAAAAAATATTCACATTTTTGTTGATAAACAATTATACTCTTTGACAATACTTACTTATACATTGCGCAAAAGTAATACGTACGGAAAACCTCCTACATTTCGTCTGTTTAAATCTGCCCCGTGCTTGTTTTTTTCAACAGCTCGATAATCTCAGCGTGTTAGTTAAGTGACCCAACATCATTAATAAATGAATTCGACTGCGTAAATCTGACGAAATGTTATTTCTTAATTTAAATTTTTTAAATTGCTCGCACTCTCTTGTAGACATTAATGTGAGAAATGAGCACGAGAATGAAATGGACAAGAAAAGGTTGCATTTTGAATAGGTCCTCGGCAGTATTTAAAAAAACAGTTTTAAAAAACGGATAGAACGTTTTAAATAGCCAAAAGAGTGAGTATATAAAACAAACAACATAAAAATTAAGGTCAATAGCTCTTTCAGAAAAGAATTGTATAATATAAAAATGTATAGGTACACACAATTTTCAATAAACCTAAGTCAAAAAACCGTTCCATATTTTTTTAAGTTCTTATCAAATCCGTAAAAATAGAAATCTTCGACGTAAAATCTCTTTACCGACACCGGTGATCATAGTGGGTGATATTTGCATCAACGTCCGTTTAAATATTTGTTCTTAGAACACACCCAAACTATAAAAGAAATAAAATCTGTTAATTTTGGATCCTTGAATACCGGCCAACAATGTACCTATTTTCGTCAAATGCGAGTCATGGATCCTAATTTTTCTTTGGATAACTCCGGTTGTTATTCGGTATTCAACAATTACAGACATGTGAAACTACAACAATGAGCTTTATGTAAAATATTTTTATTTTGTTGGTATTTAATTTAGGCTTTGAATATAAATCTCGGGCGCAAAATTGATAACAGATTCTGTATTTACATCCAGACATTAACATTTTATCATATATCAACAATTTTATTTTGCAGTAATTGCGAAGTAATAAATGTGACGGCATAAAATATTGAACAAGAACGTTTTTGTTATGGTTCGCTTCGAACATATCTCAAACCAAAGTTGAAAAAGAAATATTAGGTTATCGGTTTAACACAGCGAAAACAATAAGATATCGATAAACAATATGATGTTGACAAACACCTCTTGCCTGACCACATATACCACTATCAGAATTTTGTGCAAGGGAGGACAATAATAAAAATTGGAGTAAATGTATAAAATATTTCATAATACGACATAAAATAAACACATAGTTTATGAACTGTAGACAAAAATCCCACTCGAAGGTGTGTAACAGCTGGGGTTACATTTCAGGATGGGAAATTACTGCAAAGATAGATTTTTTTAATATTACTTTGCTGACGGCTCACTTCAAAACAAATTCTACATAAACTTGGCCTTTTTTTCTTTCTTTTGCTTTCTGAAGAAATTAAAAATCTGGTATTACTTTCGACTGCAGACAATAAATAAGAATTTAATCTGAAATGATTGAATATATTGATCAATCAATCGATCAATCAGTCATAAGGAGTTAAAAGATTTTCTCCTGAACGTGACGATAACCTGCCACAACTCTATCTGACTCGTTGAACACCCAACCTTTTTCAAGTTGAATAACAGAAATTGTTTAAAAATGTGATTCCGCGATTTTTAAATTAAAAATCAGTAAATCGGAGAATAAAACCCCTCCGTAGTCAAATTAACTTTTTGCCTTTGGAAACTGTAAGTATGTGTAATTAATATTATTCTTATGCATGTAGTTAAATGGATATATTTTTTCAGGCTTGGCCGTATTTTCTATTTTTTATCATCTTGGAAAATATACTTTTATGGATGAATAAAAAACCTACCTATCGACTGAACGATAGCCTGACTAGTCTATCAATTGCTATTGTTTCTGTTACTGTGAGGTAAGCGACATTATTATTTTATTTTATAGTACCTATATGTTAAATTGACTTAGTTCATATGTTTGAATGAGTAGACTAAGCAGTTCTTTAACCGTAAGGATAGATAAAGTGATCACTTTAACCGTAAGGGTAGATAAACATATGATTGTGCATTCTAATTTCAAATGCACGCTATAAAGTGACGTTCTGAACATTTGACAGAATTGTCAGAAGCTTTACAATGATTTATATGGCTTCTACTATAAAATAAAGTTTTGTATTATCACAGCCGTCTATAATTACAAGCCATGCTGAGAAGTTTGGCAACGTTGTCCGAAAGTCAATCGGTGGGCCGATGTAAGTGGCGTCTTGTTGCTCCTGAAAAATGCAATTTTTCCTCTCTCCTGTGTTCCTTCAGAAAATCGACTTGACATTTCCGTGCTAGAATATCTGAAATACAATCTAATAAAATAATAATTGTATTCTTTCACGATAAACAATTACCGTACTTACGTACCACGTAGTGTGTAGGTCATATTTGAGCTTGTACAGATACTTTGAACAAATACAAGCGCTTGTAAAGGGTCCAGTAAGGAGTAGCCTGCTTTAGAGGTTATGACAACAAATCGATATATTTCGTTTAGCAACATACCTGAATAATAATTTCTGTTCATTCCGTATGGAGTAACACAAATTGTGGCAATCTCACCCTGTTAAAACAGGTAAATAGGACTATTACACCCAAAACACATATAAAATACATCTGCCAAGTTGAATTAGGAAATCGGCCTACCATGCAGTGTTGCCATAATTCTCAGCACGGCTTGTAATTATAGACGGCTGTGGTATTATATA
Source organism: Photinus pyralis (assembly GCF_008802855.1). NCBI lineage: Eukaryota > Metazoa > Arthropoda > Insecta > Coleoptera > Lampyridae > Photinus > Photinus pyralis. Next base: position 22,438,504 of record NW_022170403.1, read on the forward strand.
CGCCAATAAAGGGAAACTAACCATCTCGTGAAAGTTAATTCATTCATGGCTGCGCTACTCGTGAATTAACATCTTTCAGTCAATGGTTAAAATATCTCTTTATCGTCTTGTATATTAAATAACTGTTATATTGCCCCTATTGCTACAGGATAGTGACAAGTAAGCTACTTTGGGTTCTTAATTAAAACCGACTTTAAACTCCAGTTTTTTATCGCAATGTTTACCAATTACTCAAAATGATTACATTACCACAACAGGTGCGCACTCATTTGCAACAAAATGCCCCCAACGAGACAAACGTGCCGCGCGCGCTGTAACAAATTTGTCGTCAGTACGTTGACACAAACAGAGAATAGAATGCGCTAAACATTTTCCAATTTTGATGGGAACGCAGAAAATACCGCAAACTCTACAAAAAGCACAAATTTCCCCCGCAAAATGTTTGTCGGAATCTATTCAACGCGCGCGGCCCGTTTGGTTCGTTCGGGGCACTTTGTTGCAAATGAGATTTTCCTTGTGAAATTGATTACTTTTACATCCTCCTTCGCTCAAATTAGGGGTTTCGTTTCGAATTTTGTAATTTACCAACATCCCTACTTCATGTTTCAGTTGTGCAATTCTTACTCTCATATCAATATTATCCACGTACTAATATTTCATCCTATTTAAATTTTATACAGTTGTATAAATAGTAGTTTATCGATGTAGATTAACATTTCGAGGAGCTGAGAGTTACGCCTACGTCTATTTGTACGAAAATTATCATTTTGTGGATTTACCATGGAACCATCCTTCAACTTGGTATATGGCAGCACTCGGTGTAGATTTTTGCTATTATTGGATGCATAGGGCAGCACATGGTAATTTGAAACATTGCTTCTATTTGTTCGAATGGATTTGATTACAGAGGTGCATATTTTATGGGCACAGCACCAAGTTCATCACAGCTCCGAAGAGTTTAATATGGTTGTTACTTTACGGCATTCCGTGTTGCATGGATGGTGCGGATTTGTAAGTAAATTAGAATCGCCATTAGATAAAAATACTAGTCTAGATCCAGTGACATAATTGCAGTGATGATTTGGTCAAAGCATACTTTGTGTGATGATGTTGGGGGGATGATTTAGAAGTGTCATAGGAGAGGGTGTGTGGCGGGAAGGGGAAGATACATTCAACCTGGAAAGAATAGTGCTACTTATGCAGTTAAAGTTACACAAGTTTTGCAATGGGTGTTTCGTTATCGTTCTGATAGTCCGCCATTATCACTGTACCTGCTATAAGATTTACAAAACCATTAACCGGTGTTGAGAGTGGAGATCTATAAGGTGTCTTTAGTACTTAAGTACTAAACCTTACTTAAGTAAGGTTCAATTCTTCATGCAAATTGCGCCAAATATTGTTGATAACAGCGGGTGAGACAGTACGAATTTGAGTTTTAATATACAGTGAGTTTTTTTTTAATGCGAACATAGGAGTTTGCATGCAATGTAATTTCCCTATGTTCGATTTTTAAAAAAACACATCAATATATGAGATGTGCGCGGTTCACATTCCCAAAACGGGCAATTTGTGTGACTATGAACAGCAACTCATAGTCTTTATGATGAAGAGCACTCGGTAAGATTCTTTTAATTAAGCCATGTGAGGCCATAGCAACTTTAGGATAAATTTTTTTAACTTACGATAACTTGACTTCACATGGCACGCGCTGACATCACAATTCATTGTGAACCAACCTTCAATTATTTGTAGGTCATGTGCACCTGGTATTCTACTAATTTGATCTATTCAATACATAAGTGAAGGAAATAAGAAAATAAATAACGAGAACAATTACAATAAAGGTTCGAAGTGTCTTCCTAGACATTCTAAGTAATAACCTAACCGATTTCGTAATTAAATTGGACGGCGGTATTTTAAAAAATGTGACAGCTGTCAATTGTATCTACTACTCATTTGAACTACTCAATAGATTGATGTGTTTTTTTTTAAATCGAACATAGGGAAATTACATTGCATACAAACTCATATGTTCGCATTAAAAAAAAATTCACTGTATAAAAGTAAGTTAGTCACAATGTCATACGAATGGTCGATTGTTTTTCCATCACCATGTCAGTGTTAAAATCGTAAGAAGTTAGAGACGGAAGAAGAGAGCAGACGGACACCATTTGTTAAGCGAGACAATTTTGGCGGTATTCTTCTTGAAAATAATTAGTTTGCTTGGCGCTTTTTGTAAAATAAGTAGTGCGAAAAGCGAGAAGTTTTAGCTTGTATGAGTCATCATCGAGGGCAGAAGAAAATTACGCTGTAATTCAACATAGAATAGCTGAACAAGGTTGGCGACCTAGAATATTCCTCAATCCATTATAATGGGAAGCATTGGTTGCGAAATATTATAGCTGTTTTACATGATTTTGGGTAATTGTGTCTTTCCATCCAAGCGAAGGATCCTATACCGAATTTACAGCATAGCAGTATAGTGGGTTGCCTACCTCACACGATTCAGCTGCAGAGACTTGTTACTACTAGACCGCGCATAGCTCAAGTTGTACGTTGTCAGCATGGTAGGCCACCCACCGAACTCGTAAAGGCAAGAACTTTCGCGCTCCAATCTTCACTATTTGTTTTTGCTGGGATTATATCGCTAAACTGGGCTAGTTTTTCAATATTTTTTAAAATTTCTTTGTTGAATCGAAAGCGCACACTTTCTAGACACATAATGTTCTCAGAAAAGTTTATAAACGGTAATAATGAAATAAATGTAATCTAGTGTACATTTTCGTATAAGCAAAGAATCTTTGGTATAAGGTATTTTTTTACCGGATAGCTACATCTAGGTATAGTTATGTAGAATGGAATGGAAACAGCAGAAAAGCACAAGAATATTTTGAGAAACAATCTTTGCGATAGTGTAACAGAGATATGAATTTGTTTACTCTGCGTCTTTGTTGTACGTCGCGCAGAAATCTCCACGGATGTAATTTGTTTTTGGCACTTCAAGATCATATCATCATCATATATAATATATATCATAATCATGTCCTGTTACAATTGAAATCTGTTCTACACTCTATGATTTATGAATGAAAAACAATATCCGATAAATGTCCATGACGACTACGGTGGCGGACATATTTCTTTCAACAAAATTTTCCATCATATGTATGCATAATTATGACTCCATCATGAATTACGCTCTCGATGTTGGCTTTGAGCTTCGCAATTGCACAATTGTTGGATTATCCTTATAAATTTAATCTTTCACGGAACCCCAGAAGAAATAATCTAATAGTGTTAGATCGCATGATCTTGTGGCCAATTGACATCACCTCTACGCGAAATCAAACGTCCATCAAATTTGGTTTTTAATAAATCGATTTTCTTCAGCTCGGGACGAGTCAAGCCCGGTTGTTGGAATTGAAAAAATTTGGATCCTCCTGAGCACTATCCCTCAGCAGCAATATTATCGTGCGAACGACCGGTACGAGTACGTTTTGGTTTTGCTACGTTGAGTACTGACCCAGTAGACTCAAACTTTTTCACAAAATTCTTAATTGCAGGCTGTGATGGCTGATTATAACGACCGAAAATATCCACGATTTTACTAATTGTGGTTTTACAGACCGACCGTTTTCATTATGGATTTTGGAATTATTGTTATGCGTTTTTCTAGTGAAATTGAAATCATTTTCTTAAATTGTAGACCTTCGACTGTATTATCGCCGCCACAAGAGAAGAGCCCTGCGTCATCAATGTACGAATGCATAAATCCAAGGTGTTGATACTTACATCTCAAAAATTTGCGCAACCCAAAAAAGGACAGAGAACGAAACAAGTTCTTGGGATATAATAGACGTGCGCTTTTGAAAAGCTAAATGTAATGAAAAGAGATAACCTATAACGCTTGTCAAGTTTAACATGCATATTTGATGCTGATTTGACCAACGTCGTAATACTCTTAATTATTTTCAAATTTTCCATAACCTCTTTTGCTCTTCGTTTTTGTCATTAGATGAATATACGTTTATTTTTCCAACAAAACAATGTAATTGGTATAAGGATATGTATTGAATTATAATTTTTCTGTACCTACAAATGTTGCATGGCTCTTATACTAGTATAAAACTTCACATTTCATCCAGTCACCTAAAAATCAAACAAGTTCGGTTATCTTTTTGAATCAGGTGTAAATATCCTTACCTTGCATAAGTTGTTGTTAGATTCTAGGTGTAATTTGAGTAATTACCTCCGTAATTACTAATTCTGCTAGCAGTTTTCCCATTTAGAATGATATAACCTACAAAATTAATTTCTAACTGTTATATGATAAAACAACGAAGCTTATGGCTCACCTTTTGAATTGATACAGTAATTACACCAAAACGTCTAAGTTTTCTTCGATTTTGTATAAATAAGCTGTTTTCTTTCCCCTACCTAATAACTAAATTTGACAAGTAAACAACTGAATTGGGATTTGCTGTTGCTCTTTTTAAACCTTTGCGAAACTACGCCATCTAGTACATTTTTCAACAACTTTAATATTTATTATTACGGAACTATTTTGACTTTGATTTTAAATCTTAAATCACACGCTTGTAGATGATAACGCAGGGCTCTTCTCTTGTGGCGGCGATAGTAAATGCAAATGTCACTAGAAACTAAAAGACGTATCAGTCACCTTAACCAACCTATTATAAAAAAGTTCTTATTGAAAAACCCTGCATAAAAGTCAAATTTTAATTGCACGGATAGGCTTTTCAACCCTATACAAAATTTCACTGTTCCAACAACGGGTGAAATGTTGTGTGGAATGGATAGAAAACGTAAAAACGTGCCCTACCTATGGCGTCAATCGGACGATGTTCACATGTTTAAATGTTTGCCTCTGTCACAGCCGTCTATAATTACAAGCCGTGCTGAGAATTATGACAACACTGCATGGTAGGCCGATTTCCTAATTCAACTTGGCAAATGGCAGCTTTCAGGTGTATTTTATATATGTTTTGGGTGTAATATTCCTATTTACCTGTTTTAACAGGGTAGGATTGCCACAATTTGTGTTACTCCATACGGAATGAACTGAAATTATTATTCAGGTAAGTTGCTAAATAATAATAATAATATTACACTTATAGATAAAATCACAACCCACTCGTATTCAACCCAAACGCAAAGCCAAAGAAACACAAGTCAGTAGCGTTTTAACATGACGTTTACCCGTTTACGTTTTGTCTTGTTAATCAACGTTTACAACTGAGTAACAAATAAAATACATTACGATGCAGTTACCAATTTACAGCGTTCCGAATTTTAAAGTCAAATAAAAATGTTATTATCCATGTTGGTAATTAAATAAAATATATGTACAATTGTAAGCTGCCTAAGTATCTTTCTTCTGTATTAAAACCACCAAGGCGAAACACAGAAGAGAGGAAAATTGCATTTTTCAGGAGCAACAAGACGCCAGTAAAACTTACATCGGCCCACCGATTGACTTTCGGACAACGTTGCCAAACTTCTCAGCATGGCTTGTAATTATAGACGGCTGTGCCTCTGTCAAGCTTTGTATTAACAGTAATTTTATTAAGAAATTCGACTTATTAGGGGAGATTTGTGCTGTAATCTCTTAAAGACCAGCCAATTGATCTTTATTTATTGCAATAATAATGTTGAAGCAGTCGAACAACAATGGAAACATTGCAACCTTATACAATCTTCACAAAATCCTCATAGAAATAGGGCTTAACAATGTCACTGGCTCTTATTTACAAATTAGTTCAGTTTTTTATTCCCGATTTCAGATTTTTTATTTGCCGTTAGCATTCGCCATTCCGCCTGCACATTTTGTAACTCACCAGCAATTCAATTTAATATTTCAATTTTGGGTACACACCGAAGTAGTTAAAACTTTGGGACCATTGGAGTGGATATTTAATACCCCAAATCATCACCGTGTGCATCACGGTAAATAAAACTGGGTAATAACATTTTATAATTTTAAAAATTCAGGTTCTAATTTTTACTGTCTTGATAAAAATTATGGCGGTGTCCTTATAATTTGGGATCGAATTTTTGGTACATTTGCTAATCCAGCGCCGAATGAAGAAATAATATACGGTTTAGTTGTTAATCAACCCTCTTTTAATCTACTGCGTTTGGAGGTATGTTAAAGAATTTCTGTTGCAAATACTGGCAATTTTTTGTCCACACAGACTTTTTACACCATTTATGCGTACGAGAAAATGAATTCAATGGCTAGTTGGAGATATAAATTGGCTGCCATATTTTATGGGCCCTCTTGGCAACCAAATAGACCTCGCTTGGGAGCCGAAGAAGACATCGTGAAGGTAAAGTAGAGTCACCTTACCATTATGACAGATTATTCGCAATAGGTGGGACCAAGGGAGAAATATTATGTGAAGCTTCCAATGTGGTGTAATGCTTATATAATTATTCATTTTTGTTTAGTGATTTATATTTTTCAAGAATTTGTTATTTTGCATGCGGTAAGTAACTGATTGTGAAATATAAATATCTAAATCTTTTTTATTCGTTGTAGCAAATGAATCCCATGACCGCTACATGTTTTATATGTTACATAATTGGCTCGCTGACAGTTATTGGCCTACTTTTTGACAACTCTCAATATGCGGCCAATTGCGAATTGATTCGATGTGGATTACTAGTGTTTGCTATACAAGTTGGTGTGCTTACCATCGAGAAAAAAAATGTATTTGGTTTCTGCGAATTATTTTTTGGGGTGTCGTCATTCTTATGGATCTTGAAGTCGTTTAATGTATTGCAAATTAGCACACCTGACAAAAATGCCTGAAATGATCCCACCGTTTATCAAGTTATTTTTGAAAACTAATGATACAATAAGACCCAAGGCAAAGTGAAGGACGGTAAAAAAAATTTGTTACTAAAATGTTCTGTGTTGAATAAATGTTGTGCATGGAGTCCCTCAAGGATCTATATTAGGGGCTTTACTTTTCATTAATAAATAAATGACTTTCTTACTTCTTAATTTCGGACCACAATATCAAAACTTTAGCTCTTGAAAGTCCCATATCAAGTCATATATTGATGAAAAACTTACTTGGGTCGACTTATACAATATCGTTCCTGATTGTATCAAACCTCACAATTTTTTTCAATTTAAAAGTCGTTAAGCCGCATTTATTAAGACATTCTTTTTATAACGTTACTGAATATTTACATACGCCTTGGAGAACTATTCAATAATTTTAATGATATTTATTTATTTCATTGTTTGTTTACTTTTGTGTACCTGTGTAGTAGTATTCTCAAGAGTCCCTTTCACCTTTACTTGTTTATATTTTATCTCTGTTTTGTCTCTTATTAACTAAAATTTTAAATTGTTTATAATCCATACTATTCTGTTTCAGCCACATGGTTTGTTTAGCTTTTATTTATTTGAAATTTTAAACTGTTTTTATTATTCTTTTTATATATGCATTGTACTAATTTATTATTAATTTACTATATTTACTGACTTGTCAAAACCTATTTATGGTATACGGACAAATAAAAATTGATTGATTGATTGTAAGGTTTAATAATAATAATAATAGAGATTTATTGCCCAACAGAACAGACCTTCCAATTACAGGACAATACATAATAGTTAACGCGCAATGATTTAATGTAATAAGAAAAAAAAAAGAAAAAGAAAGAAACACAACAAAAAACTCAAAATCTTAACATAACTAAACAACAACAAAATAATTAAATTCATATTTAAAAAAAAAACCAAATTAAATTGTCGACAAACTGCAAGTTACATTCTATGCATATAAAATAAAGAGAGCAGGTGTAACGTAATTTTAATTTAATTTTAATGAAAATTGGTACGTCTTCAGAAAGAACAAATTATTGCTTTTAACTAATTTTATGTTTCACGGTATTTTGTAAGACAACAGTAGTCAAACTGTAGTATAACGAACAAACATGTATTTCAGTTATAAAGAAGCTCGCCAACCCACTTTTGAAGCTGTACCATCAAAGGAAAGAAGATCATAATTTGTTATAATTTGTTTGTATAGCCATTGTTTAAATAATGGTATAACCTATTGCAAGGTTAAATCGTAGCGTGGTTTATCCCTGCACTAATTAGAAGGAGAACTCTGAAGAAACCTCTAATGATTTTCCTTTTTTTAAAAAACTGAATTTCAATTGACTTATAAACATGATGATTTAAATCAAAGCTCAAAGGCAATAATAAAATTGTAAAAGGTGTTCTGAAGATTTTCCTTGCAATGAAACAAGTTAGCGGGTAAGACCGAACGGTTAAAATCGGAGACCAGCATTTCTAAACAAATTAAAAATGTGGTCGCCCGTGACCGACGAAAGCGCTCTGAATGGAAGTGACTAATCCATTTTTGTTCTGGTCTCGGAACTGTGCTACACCGTATAAGAAAGAAACCACAACGAAAAAGCTTAAGGGGGCTAGGGATAGAGGATAGGCAACACACAATGGTCACTGAAATTTGCAATAAAAGTCGAAACTTTTGAGTAATTTTTAAAGCCCAAATATTAATTCTAACTAGAGGTCTTATCGGAAATTGATAGAGATATAGAAAGTCATTAAATGTAGCGATTTATTTTTTTGATAAAATTATTTAAGTCGTGTATAAACGATAATCTTGAATTTACTAAGAACGCGAATATTGGCCTTAGTAAAAAAAATATTTAAAAAGTAAATCCGCACAATTTATTTAGTAACTAAGTGGATTAAAAAAATATATTACGAACTGCTTCAAATTATGAAATAACCCGTAATTTTTACTCAAAAGTTTATATAAAAAATATAGCGACGGAAGAAATGCAATACCTTCCATACAATGACGATAGGCAACTCAGGTAGCACTTTTACCTGGAAAATATTAACACCTAATGACCATTATACTTATATACAATGGTTTATGATCCTATTGGACCAGTAACAAAAGAATCTCAATGCCTTCCATTTATTCGTCTATTAGTACCAACGATAATTGACCGATAATTAAAAAAATATTGTACGTCAATAAATGTAATATTCAGGAGTAACAACGTTTTAATTTTTTAGACCCGTTTCATACATTTTTTTCATACATTTGATGTAGGTGTATTGTTACCTGATGGTTTACGAAAATAGTTTATTTGGCTAGCCGTCAAACCTACAGTGGAATTATCAAAAGCATAAGTAGATAAAAAAATTATCAAAGTCCTCGTGTGGGATCGAATGGGAATGCTTGCTATTTCCGGAAACTTTTCGAGCTCACACATATTTGAACTTTCGCAAAATATTCGTGAGCAAGAAAAAAATTCTATTCAAGCACTGTGGTATTCGGTAAGAAAATTTCACACCATAGTGACCCTCAACGAAAAAGTGACGTTTTATGTCAAAACATTATTACCTTTTTACATCAAAAAATTGACGATAAATTCCTTGATTGCCATGGAAATGTGACACGAAATCCGCATTTCATTGGTGGACAAAATTGCTAGTTGAAATTTTCGTTGAGATTTGTCACCTAAAGTATGTAAGACACAAGATTATCAATTTTTGTATCAACAGTTTTTTAACAGAGCTGCTAGATTCAAGAAGGTGCCGACAACAAACAATTCGTCATGTTTATCTATAATAGGTACATCGTCCAAATTGTACATAATTTTTATGTAATCGATATTATTAAATTGCTTTTTTGATAAGTAGGTAACAGAATGGCGTGTTGGAATTGGAAAATTTCCGAAAATCTATTAAAACATTTTTTGTAATGAAAAATGAGTCATTTATTTTGTTGTAAATTAGTTCAGAATTCAGATATATAATTTGATAAATGGGGGAAGGTTGAAAACGCAGCAAATACCGGGCTACATTGCGGAAGCCATGCGAAATATCGAAAACTGTTCATCTAATTGAAGAAAAATACCATTCTTACATCCGCGCACCTGTGAAAATCGTTATCATAATATAAGAAATCTATGGGGCCGTAGTTTGATCGGATGTGATAATTGTTTAAATAAATTTGTGCTATGTGACCCACAAAAATTGAACACCAGTTTTTCTTGTTTCGGAAATTGTTCCCTTCATTACCCAAGTCCAAATCTCAAAAAGTCATTATTGTAAATCCCTATATAGGAAGTAAGTAGGAATGATATCTTAGAAAGTAATACATTAGTAATATTTTTATATAGGTATGTAGAGCTTTCAGCTTTGATTTCCTATTCTATATTCAAAGGTTTCCAGTATTAGTAAACAGTAAAACAGGAGAAAGTTAAAATTCCATAAATCAGTTACTTTTGTTGAATAGCCGATAATGAGGGTCTGGAATCTGGTTTTATTGTAGGAAGATGAGGTCATTTGCAGGTAGCTTACTTATGCCTGGTGAAACTTGTCGAATTGCACGATTGGTTGCCTATATAATTATTTGCGTAGGCGCAGCTTAAATTTTGAATGGCCTGTCCCTAGCCGCCTTAAATTGGAGGACTAGTAGTGGTACAGACGGACAAAGTGCAAACAATAGCGTTCATTTCCTTTTGGAAAATATCAAAATACGCTAAAAACCCGGCGACAATTTGTGACAGAGGAATGTACATTCGCAAAGGTTCCGCTTTACTTTGAAAACAAGTGATTCATCCCCAGGTGAAAATGAAAGGTTCATGCTAAGGTTCTTGCTTTAAGAAAGAAATTCCCACAAATCGTATATCTCGAAGAATATAAAGTCTTCGGAAATGAATAAAAACGCAAATTACAGCCGCTTACTCTGTACGTGAAATAAAAATAAACTGTGTACAGACATTAATCCGAACAATTTATGTAATAATTATATAATATACAATGCTGTGACGTTTTCTCTTCTGCCCAAGTTAATAGGGTCTTCCTGAAAAAAATATTGTAACTTTTTTGTGTCTTACTGTAAAGTTTATAACCTGTAATTAAACATCTCATATACAAAACTTTTTTTCCTAATTCCTAATCAATAAACAACATATAATATCGTAAAACTTTCAAATTTTGTCATGCAACCGACGACATGCCGATATTGGCCGAGCGTCGCTTACGTCACTACGCGGGTTGCCGATCGGGAGTTATATTAGTGCATGACACTGATAGGAGTTCGATTCGACTTATTATGGCAATCTGCCATAAACTGAGTTCTGACTGGTTCGTTAAGGGGCAGTTAGTCTCCCAAAGGTTGAAGTGTTAATGGTCGCCGCCTTTTTCTCGAAAAGTGAGTTTTTCCATGCCACTCGTTTGAGTGGAGTCAAAGCCCAGAAGCAAATCTGTTATGGTTCATAGGAAGTATAACAACAAGTTATGTGTGTATAGTGCAAGGTAGTGTAGGTACCTAATACAGTATGCACCTTACGGATTTCAACGAGAAAATTAGGGTGTTGGATATGTGGAAGTGAAAATAGAGAAAAATGTGTGCGCTGTAAGGGCACAGATATGCCCAGAACAGAGTTCGAAGTAAATCATATTCTGAATTACAATTACAAATATATCGATGGATTTTCGTCGATAACTGACTGAAAGTAAATCGACATTATGTACTTTAATTAATTAGAATCGTCTTCACAACAATACAAATGGGATGTCAAACTCGCGGTATCCGTCGAACTTTTTTCGTATATTTCCTGTTGGGACGTTTATATAGATACAATTTATTAGGTTCGCGATGACTTCTGCTATCACACTCAGGTACAAATGCAATAATTATTCGACGCTTTTTTCCGTCAAAACGACGTTTTCTTTCTCTGAATCGATTGTAACCAATGCTACGGCTGAGCGCCAACGCGCGTAGTGACGTCACAGCAACGTGGCGGTCATTCGAAACTTTTCAAACGCCGTTCATTTTAAAATCGTGTTTGCTAATCACAACGATTTCTCTTGACAAAAAAATGTGTACCACTAATTTTTTAATGTGCTTGGAGTTCATTTTCAAGGTTTTTGAAAAAACGCGGAAAACCCCATTACAGCGGTTGCGGTACACATATACTGTACAGGATGCCGCATTGCCGCCATTCAAACTGCACATAAATTTGTTCCGAACTCTACTCAAACCGACGTAATCGCTAAAGATACAGATACTACATTTTTGGAACACACAAAAAAAGTTGTTAACGAGGGAACGCGTGCGATTTCAAATAAGAATATCGTAGCCGTCCAAGTTGTGATACGCGCAAATAAAACAGCACCTAAAAATGATCAAAGTCCTCGTGTGAGATCGAAGGAACTTCAGCGCACTTTTGTGTGGCAGATCAGTACACTATTAGCTACTTATATTTAAAAATAGAAGTGGTAAAGTAAGTTTATAAAATATATTCTCTGTTTTTTTCAAAAAAAGACGTACGACAATCGGCTTGTGGTAGGAAAAATAACAATAAATCTATTAAGCATAGACTATAAAGCTTGTCGTAGGGTGCCGCATTCCCTTTGAAGATTTGACTCCACCACCAGTAAGATCGTCTTTGGGACATTCCCTTTGTTGGTACCTACTTCCAACTCCCCGTTCAGTCGCAATTCGCGTTTGAAGATTTGACTTTACCATCAGTAAGATCGTGTCGGGGGCTACCACATTCCCTTTGACGGTACCCACTTCCGACGTCCCGTTCACCCGCAATTCGCGTTTGAAGATTTGACTCCACCATCAGTAAGATCGTGTCGGGGGCTACCACATACAAAATTTCACGGCCTTGTAGATACACGTACACCCGTTGCCTTTCTTCTACGGGCCAAAGTGAGATTAAAAACTACTTTTTACAAATAAATTTGCAAAAATGCACTAAAAAGCAATCTACAACTAAACGCAATCGTGACCGGTGTAATTTTTTTGAAGAATTTTAAACGGATCTTTTAAAGAACTAAGAACGTCATTCATCGCTTAATACTGCTTCACAAGTTGTATGTGACAAAGGCGCTAATGAATCGCTGTTTGACGAACTTCTTGAGGGAACTCGCAACCCGATTTCCTTCACTTCCATAATCCTTAACCCCACCCCTTGGCCTTGGCCCAAGGTTGGGCGCTCCTTCATCTTCTAAATGCGAGATTTGTTACAAATTTATGCCTGTATTGAATTATAAAAGTAAGTACCGTTGCATTTTACCGACCACCAACCTGACTCGAATGAAGATTCCTGAAATAAATAATCCCATCCCCAAACATAAAACTACCTTGACATTTGTTAAAATATTATTGCGTATAGTTTATAAATTAAGTTCATTTAGCGTTTCGTTTATGAAGAGTGTAGTTGCCTAAACTTGTCTTGCTCATCTGCTTTATACTTGTATTCTTATTCGCATTATAAAATGTTTCGTATACTGTTATACGTCTTATCATGGCGATTCTGGTTTTGTTCAATAAATGAAAGCTGAGGGGAAAACAAAAAATTTAATGATTTTATCAAACATTACACTTTATGACTGAGTTTACAACGATGTGTTGTTAGGAACTTTTACGATTTTAAAACTAATGTATCCATAAACATGAGATGTTTGCCCTAAAGATAACATTCCTATAACTATAAAATGTCATTTTTTTACTAAATCCTTGAACTAAATTTTCTTTTGTGTTTTTACATAACCGATAAACAAGCACTTATAAATTTTATACCACTGAATTATGTTACCGAATATAATCATATAGTTTATTCAAGCAGTAGAGACGGATGATATTACACCTACCGACATACACTTAATGTTTTTTATTTACCTACCATCATTTACATACCACTGACAAATGAGAGTGGTAGACAGTAACCAACGATAATCGCAAGTTACTGTGTTTAATTGAAGTCGAATAATTTTTTTAAAAGAGAAAAATCCGATGTCTACACAAAGTTATCCTGCACACGGACAGGCAGACAGCAATACAAAATTATAAACGATCTCTAGGATACTTAATGAAATAGTTACGTATCCACAGTTTCCCGGTGCCATGATAGACCTGGAATGAAATGTTACCTTGTTTAGACAATTTGCCGATATCTTTTTGACAACAAAAATATTCCATTTGAAGTACGGGGAATTATTTATTTATATGATTGTATGATATTAAAAGTACATCAAAAAGTACAATTTCTTTGTCCTAATTTAAATTAGGAATGCGCATTTCTTTAACTTTCTCTATTTACCCCGAGTTTCAGTTTCGTGCTAAATCAAGTTTAAATTAAATTAAAACGCTCAAGTTCTGTTTCTCTTAGGCGATTTTAACGAAACATAATTTTGAGTAGTGAACGTTGAAAATTTCTACTCTGAATAATTGACGAAGTTACAAAGTTTTTCTTTTTTGGAATCGATAGAAGTTTTGAAGCAATGGTGTTATAGAAGCAGCTAAAGGTCGAAGGGCTCACTTTTAATTTAAGAATGCGATGACAACTGTAAACTTGTTACTTTTATGGTTTTATTTCTTTATTTTTATTTCTATGTTTATAATTTTCCACCACGAGTGTAAACAGAGAGAGTATTGTCGGTCGGCATTATTATTTAGACACAAATGAAAAGTTGAAGTAGATGACCGCATCAGAAGAGTTCGAAGATCAAAGTTGTTACATAGAAATACAAGGTGACAATTTGAAAACTTACCACCCCTCATATCTTAGTAAATAAACGAGATATTTAAAAAAATCAAAATCCGTTTCGGTAATTCGGAGGGGGAATCACAATGACATAGTTGGCGACGCACCCCCTCCAACCCCCTGCGCCCCAGCCACCCCAACTTTTAAATCTTAAATAGTGACCCCCCCATGTGTGATACGTCGTTGGAAAGCTCTGAAAAAATGCTTTCCAACCATACCAAATAGCATTACATTTAGGTTAGTAATTATCGTGCAAATCAAAAAATAAACATGGAAAATCGTATTTAACTTGAACTTCCAAAGCCGACTTGACAGCAACTCATTTTTGATCGCCAGTTATAATCTATTCTCAAACTCTTGTCGAACCTTTTCAAATGTTGGTTTTGCAATATTTCGACATTCTTGAATTATTCTCTGTTTAGTTCGTCTATGTTCGCCGGTTGCGTTTTAAATACGACAGATTTCAAATGTATCATATTAGTTTATTTTTTGATTTGCACGATAATTACTAACCTAAATGTAATGCTATTTGGTATGGTTGGAAAGCATTTTTTCAGAGCTTTCCAACAACGTATCACACATGGGGGGTCACTATTTAAGATTTAAAAGTTGGGGTGGCTGGGGCGCAGGGGGTTGGAGGGGGTGCGTCGCCAACTATGTCATTGTGATTCCCCCTCCAAATTACCGAAACGGATTTTGATTTTTTTAAATATCTCGTTTATTTACTAAGATATGGGGGGTGGTAAGTTTTCAAATTGTCACCCTGTATAAGGCCAGTACTTAATATTTAAAACGCAAAACTCAATTAATAAAATCCTCCGCACGGTCAGATTATACTCATCTTACAGCATTGAAAATTTCAAACGCGATTTGTCAAAGGTTGATTGGCGCATTCGTGAGAATAGTCAAAAAGATTCTAATTTGTAGCAAATTATTTAGTAACCACATTCCAGTTCATGTTCATTTTCCCTTTCGCTTGCTAAAATTTAGTCAAAAGAAAAATCCGGTTAACTGGTTTACTAAAAAATTAAAAGATATGCGTAAGACTCCCAGATGCATCAAAACTATTTGTGATGTCAAAGACTACCATGCATACAATATCTATAAGAAGCGATATCGTAGCGCAATTTCTGTTCAAAAAAAGAAAGCATACGATGATTTCTTAAATAACTCAAAGAATAAAATGAAGGATATGTGGAATTTAGTTAACTTTGAAAGAAACAAGGCCCATTCTAAAACAATACAGCCATTCGCTGCTGAGAATTTTAATAATTAGTTTGTGAATATTGCTAATGACATAATTCAAAACTTGTCTGGCAACATTAACAATTTAACTGTTACGGCTCAATTAAACTCTAAAAACGGCTCCTTTTTCTTGCATCCAATTTCCGAAATAGATGTTCTTTAAGCAGTCAGTAAGCTTAGAAATTCCCTCTGTGCCGATTATTACGGAATTAATGCGAGAATCGTTAAAGCAACAGTTGACATATATCTAGTTTATTTGGTCAACCTGTTTAACCTTTGCATACGTGAAGGCATTGAATTTGTGAAGGTAACTTCCCAGAGTCATTTATGGTCAGCGTGGTACTGCCATTATAAAAAGGAGATTGTGGAGATCTGGGAAATTACAGACCCATTACGATAATACTAATGTTTGCTAAGATCTTTGAAATCATTTTAAACAAGAGCTATACAGGGTGGTGACTTGCGTAACGCATCATAGGGATTTCAATGTAAAATTCATAACATGCGATTATTGGCTCCCCAAATTATTTTAGAGCAAAAATGTATTAAGGTTTTTTGTAGGAAAAAATTTTTTACGTCAATCAACCCTATTAGTTTTCAATTTTTTGCATAATAAAGACGGAAAATTGGAAAATAAAACCCCCATCTTTTTCAATAATCTGTGATGCCATGGAATTTTATAATACAAAAACTACGCCAATATCCGTCATGCCATGGAATGTCAGCTATAAAACAAATCAAATTCTATCAAAAAGTATTATATTTAGAACAGCGAATTCAACATAAAGAAAGACCAAATTACTAAAAACGGTTTCCTAATATAACAATTTACAATAAATGTCCGAATAAGTCACCATTAACTGCAATACAGTAACCAAGTCGATCATAAAAGCCATTTCGAACTGCTGCTAATTGATAACTGGATATCTTTTTGTTTTAGAAAATTCCATGGCATCGCAGATTATTGAAAAAGATGGGGGTTTTATTTTCCAATCTTCCGTCTTTCTTATGCAAAAAATTGAAAACTAATAGGGTTGATTGACGTAAACAATTTTTTCCTACAAAAAACCTTAATACATTTTTGCTCTAAAATAATTTGGGGAGCCAATAATCGCATGTTATGAATTTTACATTGAAATCCCTATGATGCGTTACGGAAGTCACCACCCTGTATAGTTATTTGCATAATCACAATATCTTAAGCCGTTTTCAGTATGGTTTCCGGAAAAAACACTCCACTATTCAAGCTGTTACTAAACTTACTTCTACAATCATCAATGCTCTGGAGGAGGGTGAACTAGCTGCATTGATATTATGCGACCTTTTAAAAGCATTTGACTGCGTTTCTTTTGAAATTTTATTAAATAAAATGATTCAATGTGGCATCAGAGGCTTAGCGGCTACATTCTTCTCGGCTTATCTCTACAATCGTAAGCAATGCGTTGTTGTTAATGGAGAGTATTCAAGACTACTTCCTACGAAACATGGTGTTCCACAAGGCTCTATTTTAGGGCCTCTATTTTTTATTATTTATGTAAACGATTTTTTTCAATTTGTATACCCCAGTACTTGTATAGCCTTTGCTGACGATAGTTCCATAATTGTTAAAGATAAAACTTTTAAATCATTATGCAATAAAGCCAAAATCACGTTGCAAGAAGCGACTAATTGGTTTGCAAATAACAACTTAAAGCTTAATAAGGATAAGACGCATATATTGACATTCTCTGCCAGCAACAAGATTTCGTCAGGCCTTTGCGCCAAAGTGGGTATTTGTGTCGACGATAGGTTGACGTGGATCGATCACATTGACTATGTTGTATCGAAGCTATCCAAGTCTTTGTTTGTTTTGAGAACTCTAAAACGGGCAATATCTATTAAAACCCTTATATTCTGCTACTTCTCACTTTTTCATTCTCATCTACTGTATGGAGTAACTTTGTGGGGAAATGCTCCCAGATCGAACAAAGCTTTTATTATGCAGAAGAAAGCGATAAGGGTTATTGTAGGTGCCCAGTTTAGAGCACACTGCCAGCGATATTTCCGCCAACTTCGAATTATGCCGCTGCCATCAATATTCATGTATGCTGCTCTTTTAGAAATTCACAAAAAGTTATCTACATTCCCAACTAATGACACTACACACAGCTACAACACTAGGAACGCAAAAAATGTGAGGATTCCATACTTCCCAAATCCAAAAATAATAGCCCCCGCATAGATTTGTATAATGTACTACCACTGGCTGTGAAGCAGTTACCTTTCGTTAAGTTAAAAATTTTATAAAAAATCATTTTTTAGCTTATTGTTTCTACTCCATAGAGGAATACCTCAGTACACCTATTGTTTTTAATTTGTGATTTTAATTTGTATTTTTATTTTTAATATTGTTAGTTTTGTATGAATTTCTTTGTCTGTTTGTACTTTTTACTTATTTATGCTGTAATTTGACCTGTCGCAAGCACTGAATGTGATATTACGACAAAAAAAAATATACAATATGCAATATGTATAAATAAACGTTGTACAGGTTTTCTTATGCAAAACTAAGACGATTTCACGAAATCCGCCAGACTGTCTCGAGTATCGTAAGACGCTTGTCATATTGGTACCTACCCGCTTCCTTGTCCTTCGTCCCTATCACCGTTCTTATGAACATGATGGTTGTTAGCTCGTCGCACATTTTGAGCACCAGAGGCACGATGTTCACCAGCTGAATCGATGCACCCCGATCCCGGCGATGTACACCCCGGCACCGTTTTCGCGGCGACAACCCGTCCCGGCGACCATTTCTATCCCGGCATTCCGGTCCCGGCCATTCCGGCGATTTATACCCGGCGACTATTCTCGGCAATGCACACCTAACGACGTCTGTCCAACCCCATTTTCCTTTTGTTTTTTTTTTGGACTAAACAATGGTATACTCTAGAATCGGTTGTCAAATTAGGTACCGAAAGTGGTTGTTGACTGTTATTTTGTCCGCGGTCGGCGCAAACGTAGGCGTCCCTCTTGTTTAACTTATGTAGGGAGGTAAGTGCTCACGTCTCAATGGCAGTGAGTGTTTGACGGAAATGATGAATCAAGAAAATTATTTAAAATGATAAGACATTGTAAAATGATAAAGGTGCAAATGATTTTTCTTTTGTATAGAATTTTCTTATCTTTACAAACAAGAACATGTCAAATACTGATTCCATTTGCTTTTCTTTTAATTATGTAAGAACCCAATTCGTTTAATCACAACGCCATCATCTCCACTCCCTTGTTCTATCGTTAATTTCTGGATGAGTTTTTACGAAACATTCATACCTTTTCCTTTTGCAAATGTGATACCAGTGCGGCTAATATACAGCGATATTTCTTTTTAGATATCATATTTTCTTACAATTTGCGCGCAACTGTTGCAAATTCAACTAGGGTAACTTTAAACTCGTGCACCTCAATTGATAATATATATATTGTAATTCAGAACACAACCTCACAGCAAAAGTACTAGAAACAGGTTTTTCTGATCACCTTGCTATCAAGCTGCAATTTCCTTTAGAAAATGAAAATGACAGTGCATTCAACTTAAAGTATGCTAGAAGAAATTTTGGGTTTAGGGAACGGGCTAAGTTCCGCAATCAGATAAAGGAAGTATCATGGGATTTCATATATGATAATCACTCATGCATAAATGAAAGATTCGATCACATCACGAGTCTGATAGCAAACTTATTTTTTTCACTACTAGCGTCTGATGACATGATTATTAACCTTTTTTCCACTTGTAAAGTAGGCTTTCTCGGCATTTGTTCAAAGTGGTTAATAATTTTTTATTATTAACTAGTAGTCAATAATGAGAACTGTCACGCTGTCACTTTTAGAAAACACAACCCGAAATTTCGCTCAATGAACGTTTAGACAAGTTCTCTAAAACGAATAATTGCCACCATTCGCAATTTCCAGAGAAATTACATACCTAAAATTATCACATTTTGAAAAAATTCGAACGAAATTACTCTTTGAAAAATCTCAATGACAGAACAAAATACGGCCTATTTGACTTGTACTTCCACGTACTTGATTGACATGTTAAATTAATAAACAAAAATTCTGTCCAACCGTTAACTCTCTTATCAATATAATATGTTAATTTAGAGGATTTCAAGTGCTAGTAGTGAAAAAAATAGTATATATACCACGGTAGAGAAGTCTCTTATTGCCTTCGCACCTTACACCCCTCGGCGCAAGCGCCTCGAGATGTAATCTTGGTGCTCAGGCAATAATACTGGACTTCTCTACCTTGATATATAATGTACTATTATACTACTTTTCCTCTCAAAAATAAACCTCTATCTAATAAGACGAAGGGTTGGGTTAATAACGAAGTCCGACAGAGCACCGCCCATTTACGTAATCTACACTGGCTGAAAAAGAATTTTAATCATAATTCCTACAATGACTTTTATAAAAACGCCAAAAAGGCCCACATTAAGCTCGTTGAGAGTGAAAAAAGAAGATTCTACGACATGCAGCTATCTAACTCAAATAACATCTCCACAGCGGCATGGAAAAAAATTAGCAGGGAATATAAAGGAAAACAGGGAGAGAGAGAGAGAGAGAGAGAGCATTTATTTCAACCACGAATGTGGTGTAACTGTCACACAATAACAACATAAATAAAAAACACAATAAAGTACAATAAATAATATAAATATATCTATAAAAAAGAAATGTAAATAGGTATATATATTAAAATTTATTTATATTTTTTTTTTTTTTTTTAAATATGACTAGCATTTTTGATATTCGTAACCAATTCGGGACCAAAGCATTAAAATTAAGCACAATGGTAAAATTGTGCATGATCCTCAAGTCTCCTGTGAGTTATTCAAGGACTACTTCATAAACAGTATTAATGACATTATACTTTCCATGAACAACAATAGCCAGTAGGATCTGTATGAGGAAGAATTAATTAAGATAATTTGCAGTAAATCCCCAGGAATAGATGATTTACCAGCCTTCTTAATAAAGGACATAGTTCAAAGTATAACCAAACCTACGGCACTAAAACATGCTAGAGTAGTCCCGGTACACAAAAAAAAAGCAAAGGATGAAATACAAAACTACAGACCAGTTTCCATACTCTCTATATTTTCCAAGGTTTTAGAAAAATGTATACTGGCCCGTTTGTATAAGTATTTTGAAAAAAATAATCTCATAAACCAAACCCAAGATGGATTTAGCGAGGTGGTTCAACTGAACGAGCTATACTTTCCACTATCGACTTCATCTACAAAGCATTAGATGAGCGAGAATATGTTGCCGGGGTATTTTTTGATTTATCTCGTGCGTTTTATATTACAGACAAAGATATATTATGTAAAAAATTACAAAGCTATGGTGTTGAAGGCGTGGCTCTGAAACTCGTACATTCATTTCTAACCGACAGAACTCAAACGGTGGAAATACCGGAACATAACAAGTCCATAAGTAAACTACAAATACAGATCGCAAACTGCAGTTTCTTTAGTAACGTAAAATTTCTCGTTTTAATTGAAAGTACAAAGACGTTTTCGTGCGCCACACAGTCCGTAGCACTCTTGGGGGTTAAGCTTCCTCCTTTTGTTTTTTACGAATCCCCCATATTTCTGAAAATCAATTAATAATAATTTATAAACGGTTTAACCGATGGGTGGTTTACTTTGTGACCGAAATATTTTATTTCTCAAATTTGTTTTTTATGTTTACTCATTTATTGATTTGTAACATAATAACAATAATAATAATATTTATTCAAACCACTTACAATAAATATAATTTTGTTTGTGGCAAGTTAAGAGAGACAAATAAAAGTATAGGACAAACGTAATGACTAATGACATACAATACATACAATATACAGGACTAGTTGACTACATGGAGGCCCAATCCAAGTACTCTATAGTTGAGAAGAATGCATGTGAGATAAGAACTTTTTTTAGGGAAGATTTGAATTGGGATAGTTTCAAGGTTTTAAAGATTGCCGGAAGTTTATTATATAATTGAATGTATTGACAGCTTGCCTATTCAGATCGTCTAAACTCCTATTTGAACACAAGAGTGCAGTGTCGTCCGCATAAAGCACACATTTATTAGGTTGCATTGCATGTAATGAGGGAAATCATAACAATCATAACAACTTAAGGTTGTAAACAATTTATTCTAGAAAGGATGTATAATTAAATTATGGTGTGAGAAACATGTATAAGTTGCTACAATAGTTACAGCGGATATATAGATTTATGTAGTTTTTCAAAGTTGACGTTGATTCAACTTTATGTCGATAGATGAAAAAAGATTATTGGAAAAAATGACATAAACATAATACGAGTAAGACTGTGCTGCTTGGCTGGGATATTGAATAAAAGCTGAGGTACCGTATAAGAATTGCAGGTCTGGAGCTGTACAGATAAGAGCTACGAAATTGGCAATTCACATTTATTATTCTCTATCTTGAAACAAATGCTTATAGGGGCGAGATCATTCTACCAAATTCCATGCCATCAAAACTTGTACTTGAACGAAATTGTTTATAGGAAATGTTGGTTTATTATATACTTTGACCTATCTGGTCACATATGTCTTGAGAGATGGTATCCCGTTTTAGCTGAAAGTGAAGCGATAGAATATAGTTTAGAATTACGTTTTGGCAACTTTTGGGATTGAGCAAACTCCACAATCGCTCATTCCGCAATAAAATGTAATCTCATAATTGAATTGTAAATAAGTGTAACGCCTGATTATTATATTATACAGTGTGATCCATTAAGCGTGTAACAAATGGAATTTAATTTAGTGCTGCAGTAGTAATCTAAATCTAAATAGTGTCAAAGAGATAAATTATTTTGGAGCATCGTCATTAAGATACGGTTTCGCTGGAGCCATCGGCTGTCGTTATTTATTATGGGCGTGGTTTCCTCAGCGCCGTTGACACTCAGCAAGAAAACCATGCTAGCTTGGCGTTTAATGGCGATAAACGGCCGACAGCCCCAGCGAAACCGTACCCTTAAATTGGTACTGAATAGGTACTAATATACCTAATTGCTGTTACGGGTTACCAAATATTCTAGTACGTACTGAGAGGCGCTCTGGGAATTTTAAAAGATTGAAAAGTGTGACGACAGTCTTCTTTGTATCGAGCACTGGCTACACTTCGGACACACCTTCTTTGCAATGCAAATATTCTTTTCATTGCAGTGGAGTGGCCCCAAGCTATGATTCCATAACAAATTAATGAGTGGGCATAAACGCATTTTAAAATGGGTTCGAACAACACGCATTTTTGCAAATTTATTTGCATCTCACTTTGGCAGGCTTGCTGACGGGATGACAGTGAATGCCAGCCCGTAGAACAACGCTTATAAAAAGACGAGGAGTGTACATGTACCTATCGGGGCCGTGTAGTTAACAACTTTAGGGACAGGGCTACAAGATGTGGGGTCGGCAACATCTGGGCGCCATCCCCGAGCGTGTTATACTAACCTGGAGATTTTTCACTTCTTCTGAACTCTCACTTTTCACTTCTTCACTTCTTCTGAAAGCTTAATATTAATTTATTGCCTAGTTTTTTCAGTCTATTTTTATATTTTTATATTGAATCATGCAAATCCCTTTTTATTCAGCTTGGTCTTCTCACTCTGCCGTCTATTTTCGTACTGGAGGTTTTACTGTACATATATAGAAATCAGCCTAAGTTTGTGCACAATGGGGCCTTACACAATTA
Organism: Photinus pyralis; assembly: GCF_008802855.1. Lineage (NCBI taxonomy): Eukaryota > Metazoa > Arthropoda > Insecta > Coleoptera > Lampyridae > Photinus > Photinus pyralis. Next base: position 22,462,088 of record NW_022170403.1, read on the forward strand.
CAACACAAGAAGGCAACGAGACTTCTCTGTGCCGGTATCTAAACTCAAAGTGTCCCAACTGTCACCCAATAGCATTGGCATTAACCTCTTCAACAACCTCCCCGGCACCATAAAAAATATAAAGACTATGTAATCTTGTTCTTTTACTGTCTTGACTAGCCCTTACACCTATGTACTTATTCAAAAGGTAACAATAAAAAAAAATTGAATTGAAAATAAAATTGTAATCGGTGAACTACTATTTTCTCAATGAATTCTTGCAATGTAATTTATTTTGATTAAATTTCCGTTTTTAAAGCGTGTACTCGTTCTACTTGTGTACCTTATTTGGTCCTCACTTCGCCACATCTTCTGCGACTGTTAAAAACACAACGTAGTAAGTGGCCCTAGTAACGGGCGGGCGATCAAAAATGAGTGGCGGTCGAATCGCTTTTGGAAGTTCAAGTTAGACGATCACGTACGCTGGTTTGGATACGTTACAAACTGTAACAACAAACTTAGTGTACAGGATACAAAAGTAAATAGGCATTTGACTAAATTTAGGATTCATTTGCAAACTCAAAAACCATTTCTTTATCTTGAATCAAGCCAATTTCCATCATAATGACTTCAGCAATCGTACAACCAATTACAAAATAGGGTATATTTATGTTAAAAAGTCTTTACAATTATATTTACAACACTAATAAGTTTCCTAAATAATAAATTAGTAGTTAAATTAGATAATTATATAACGTAAAAAAGGTCGTTAATGGTCCATATTGAAATACATCTTAGAAATTACAAGATATGCTATTCATATACGTACGTACATAGTACACATATTTTACACTTGGGGTCGATCTTTCACGTTCAGGTAGATTTAACGGTAAAAATCGACCTTTACTAGTTAGTATTAGGAAAACCGTGGTAAGTACATAGGGATTTGTGACAAATGTATTTGTGCTGCTGAAATCAATAAAGATATCTGGGTGTATGTAGAGTTTAAACAACCCATGCAACTTTACTTGCACGCTCGTTTGATGAGGTTGTTGTTGGAATGGAAAATCCACCAACTCCACCAATAACACTAACTCCCGCCCCGGTGGTATGAGAGTCAGCGTTACTTATAGATCAGTCGGGATCATACTTGCAGTCAATTCGAGCTAATAGACTGACAGATAGCAATGTAACTATCGATAATGAGAGCTCGACAATAGCTAAAATAGTTATATCCATTGCATTTTCTTGCACGAAATTATCAAACACTTCGTAATTATGTGTACCAGTAATGGTCCTCACTGACTGAACCACAAGGGCGGTGACAAATAAGCAAGCTGAACCCCATAGTACTATAACAAGTACTGCGATGCGTATGGATGGTCCAAGAAATCGAAATAAGGAATTTGGATGGCAGGTCGACGGCTTGTAGCCCCCAAACCCTCTCGTAGTATGGATGCTAGCAGCTGAAAAAGATAAATTATGCATTAGTTGTTTGATCATTGACCGTACAGTGCTGCGCGACGTAGCAAAACTTTCGTTAAGACATATTATTTTGATAATCAAAAATTAAAGATATCATTCCGATAGAAAAATTTCGAAAAAGTCTGCGTTTTGTCCGTCCGTCTGTCCGTCTGCCGTTTCGAACTACTTCTAGGGGAATGGTCCTAGAGTCCTGGAATTTTTTGCAGTAGGTAACCTATACCTTGAAGGTGTGCCAGAGGGCCATCAAATTTCGCTGTCTAAAAGGGGGACCCCCCACGAATTATTTCCTGAGATGCTGTTTTTGAAAGTAAAACGCACGCGTACGCATGCCTTTAGTGGTAGTGGTAGAACAGGGAGGGGGGGGGGTTAAACATGTTCTACCCTTCATGGTACTCTAATGAAAGGTTTCAACGAAATAATTTCTATCAACCATAGCCCTCCTCCTCGACCTCTTATCGTGATCGGTCCCTTATACCTCAACAACGGATTGTCGGAAGAGCACAAAGGGCGATTGAGACGTCTGCAAGAAATATATCCATTGGCGATGTCAAAACAAAAGCTATTTCGGTTAAATTCGGTTTATCTGCACAGGAGTTGTGCACAATGTATACTTGTTTTCTATACCTTGTATAGAATGGCACGATTTTCACCTGCCTTCGCGAGGCTAAAATTCCAGCTAATCACAAACCAATTCGAGGAAAAAAATGAAAAACCATATCGCCAATATTAAGCCAATCACAAATCACATTGTATAACAAATTCCTTAAGAAAATTGGTAACAAGGCACCTTAACACGTTTAGAATAAGACCAACCGAAAAACAATCATGAAATTTGGAGTAATATAACCTCACTTTCGACGAAATGACTTGAACTTTGAATGAAGATTGTGGAAAATGTAAGGCTTCTTCCCCAAATTTTTTAACTGAATACGCGTTTAAGGTGCCCTGCCCTTATCCATTTTTATCAATATTTTGATCGTACTTGAGGAGGATCTGCTCGCAGACAACAGAAAACGCAACATTTTTACTGCAAAAATGATCATTAAAGAGTCTACTAATGCGATATTTGATGTTAAAAGCACATTGGCATTGTCTTCTTCACTTGCTTCTTTCCTAAAATTATAAACGTGTACAGGTTCGCACGTGAGAAGCATGGAGAATCGTAGTCTGGGTTGGTTCAACTCGAGTACTATCCTATGAGAATTAAATTTAGATTTCCACTTTGCACAGCCAAAGGATAAGGTTAAAAATAAAAAAGTGATAACCAAATCGCATTTTAGTAATTCCTAATAAAAAGGTCGCGCCATTTGCGATATTGCAGTATACATCACGCCATGCTCATAACGTTCAACATTTAGCGCTTAAAGAAAATTCAATTTAATGGAAATCTGAATTGGATAACATAATTAATCCTAAATTGGATCTGGATATTAAATTTCTTTCTACAAACAGCGCCGATTTGATAAAACTTTTAGTACAGAGCTAAGCTGAAGTATTTACTCGTTACGATGCTCTTTAATTACTTTACGTATTTGCTTTTGTTTCCTAAGAAACTCTACAATGCGAAAGTGAGTCTCTTTGTATCGTGTCCTCGTTTGTTGTGTAATTTGCTACATTTCCGCCATTTAATGTCCCTTATATTGCAAACAGAAGAATTTTTTTATACACTAGTAATGCGTGGTATTGGAGAAACGGCACGTTTTCAATAAATTTTAAACTTTTTGTTGTCCTCAAGAGAACTTTTTTTGTTTTTTTTTACCCGCACGACCAGCGATTTTGTGTTGGTTAAGTATAAAAACTGGTAGTGATATTGGAATATGGAATTCATTTCTGAGACATTAATTTGGTTTTGATCAGTATCCTTTCAGATAAGAGACAGCGTAGCAATGGCGTTCACACCCTTTCTAAACTAAACGATACTGTCAAAATTAGTGGTGATAGATAGGGCTTAGTATAAATAAAACTTACATCGTAAATGGATGCTGTAACAGAAAATTGCTTTTTTTTGGAATGCAAATTGAAAGTAAAAAAAACAAACTTGAGGTTAGTTGCCTTTGTATACAGTTGCATAGATAATACAAAAAGAGTAGTAAGAACTACGCTTGTATCGCCCAAAATTTGATCCACTACACGTTCATCACTTTATAAACTTCTATTTTCCGTAACCCGCAATTTTCATCATTCAACACGCGCAATAAAGAACAAAATTATCGCCCCTTTAACAAGGCTTAAGTAAATAATAACTATAATATATTCAAAGCATAAAAAATAAAACGGATAAGCTTTTGCTGTTCCCTCATGATTTTTGTAATTTTGATATAATATTATGTGTACTACTTACTTTTCACCAATGCGCAACAGCCATGGCGGAACTGTATTTTCTTGTTTAACACCAAATATCGCATTAGTGGACCTTTAATCATCATTTTCGTAGTAAAAATTGTTATCACTGCGCACGGTCCGTATACTAAACGGTTGTCTCAGTCACTGCAGTTTGTAGGCGCGGAGAGAGAGGGAACTTCCCGCTTGTGACGTACTCTCGCCCGCCGTAGAATTTTATGACGTTCCTGTATGCTTGACGTTTGTACCACGGTCATCGTACAAAGGTGTAATGCGTTTCCCACCCTCATATGCTACATTTCTTATTAATGTGTTGTGTTAAATTTCTTTCAAGGGATTGAATTATTGGTTACCTATCAATATAAATTAAACTGGGGACCGTACCGTGCGTGCCCGCGAAACTTGTGCATCATTAAGACTGTTCGTGATCCAAACCATGGCCTAATAAGACAAGTCAGCGCATGACGTCACGCGGTTTCGACCAGTTAGTTAAAGCAAAGAGCATATAATATAACGATACTCTTTGAACTTTGGAGTAAGGACGTATATAAGAATTCGGAAACGAACTAACTTCTGCAGAAAGACGAACAATTAGTAACCAATGAAAAACCTCATGTTTTTAACAGTCTGAATTGATGTTTTGTACATATTTTACATTAAAACCTAATGATTTTCTACTTTGTTTTTGAAATACAGTTTGTTACGTATATTAATGCAGATAAGCTCTAATTATGTGTAAGCACTACCTATAATTATCAAATCTATTTCAGATTGCTGGAAAAATGGGTATTGGTAAACGCTGTAGTATATTTCTTTCTTTTCCAAAAGACACACAAAGAGATCTGAATGGATCAAGAAATGCTACAGGAAAGACAAGTTCAATCCTCCGCGTATTTGTAGTAGCACTTTTTGCCAATGGCACTCCATTGGAAATTAGATACATCTAGGGAAGAAGGAGTTAAGACCCATGACGTAACCACTCCATGAACATCTGAATTTTAAACACCAGGGCTATGTGTTCAAGAAGTAGGGTGTACTTACATGGACAAGTAAGACATTAGAGCTAAAGCGCCAGAATGAACCTCCGGGGCCATACAGAAAGACATGAAAGAAATTTCATCAAAAGCCGTCCAGCCGTTTAGGAGAGTTCAGTCACCCACATCCTTTCAGAAGCATTTTATATATCGACCTCTATGCACGTAATACTAAATTATAAACCTTTCGATTCCATAAATAAAATTTACTGGTTTTATTGGTACCTAAACGTATATCAAGACGATCATACGTATGCACCCCGGCCACTGTGGAAATGTCAAAGAAATAAACTAGTCCTGATTGTTGCTTAAAATATCATTACAATAACAAACACAAATATGCAAAAATTAACTCTTTTTGCTATTAGAATTATTACCAAATGCATATAGTACATGAGAATTGTGTGGTGGGCGGTGCTTACTGAGGGCTGAAGTACGTTACAATTGACAGCGCGTTTTATTGGTTGTTTGGAAGTGAGGCAACCGTTTAGTATACGGACCGTGATCACTGCCCTCCCTTAGAATCACTATTTTTTATTAAGTACTTTACATGCACATTATTAAATCGGCCGTCTGCCGGGTTATATTGGCAGCGTTAGAGTAGGATGCGTGATCAAATTTGGAAAAAATTACACGATTGATGAAGGTCAAGATCCACAATATCACGAAACAAGTGATGAAGAAGATTAGGTGTCTTTTTTTGTATAATAGATGCTCAAAAAATTCATTGTTCTTAAATCCAAAAAAGACTGAATCTGTCCGCTTTCATAATAGGCAAAAGCAAGCGTCACCCATAGAAATATATTACAATAACGAAAACATAGAGTTTATTCCATTCGTCAGATTTCTTGGTATCTATTTTGATGAATGTCTAACATGGGAAAAGCAGTGCCAGGTGGTTATTAAGAAAATGCATTCTACAAACTATTGAGGTCGTTAAGTTCTGTACTGTCCCATAAACAATTAATTATGTTATACCGCGCTCAAGCCGAATCTAGATTAAGATACGGCATATGTTTCTGAGGAGCGTCCGCGCATTGTGCCAATGTATTCATTTCCCAAAAGAAGCTATTTCGTACCATAGCTAACATTTCTCGGGGGACCAGTTGTAGGATCTGTTTTAGAAATTTCAATATTTTAACTCTTCCTTGTATGTTTATTTTTGAAATGTGTTTTTACGTTATTTAGTAATTTGCAATCCTACAAACAAAATATCGAACTACATAACAGGGAAACCAGGAACTGTAATGACCTGCGCATATCCTACTCCAGAGGTAACATAAAATCCAAATCGCCATATACCGGGTGATCGAAAAGTAGTGCGGACAGTTTGAATTTCCCGTAGAACTAAACATTTATAAAGTTGATAACATACCTAAATGTCATTCGTGTAAAAGCAGTGGTGGTTCAATTTAATCACTCATGCATAAATAAACTACCTTCTAAACTTGTTTGACAATTCCTTAAGTAAAAAACATTAAAAACTGAAAGCGTCCAATTTAAATTGTCTGCAGTTCTTTTTGATCACCCGATATACTCGGTAAAAAACTGTTCAATAAATTACCAACAGCATTTAAATATCTAACAACATTAAAAAGCTTTAAACGCGCATTAATATCATACCTACTGGAGAAGGAATTTTTTAATTCGTTGCAACGTCTTGTATGTTTTACATGTAACAATGCAAATTTTGACATGTCCTATATTACATTTATGTAATCTATTGCAGCTAGCAGCTGTCAGTTAAATAATTATACAGTTGGTAGTTTTTTTGTGCGTAAAAAAAGTAAAAGAGGAGGAGTAATGATTCAAATTAAAAGTAATCTACTAATACTCCACATTAACGATCTAAGCATAGAGAAGGATTTTGAGTGTTGCGGTCTACAATTAATGGACACTTTTACATGCTTAGTATCACTTTATAGAATACCGAATGGTAACATGGATGTCTTCCTTTTGCAGCTGGAACGTTGGTTGTGTATGCTGTCCAAGCAGCGAGTTATCATTTGTGGAGACTTTAATATAAATTTGTTATTGCAATCTCAAGATGCAAAAAAGTTTTTAGCGCTCCTATGTTCTTTTAATTATACAAAAATGTTCAATTCACCTACTCGAGTTACAAATAATTCGGCAACATGCATCGATAATATTTTCACTAATTTCAATGTAGACTCAATAGTTCCTGATAATGTTTTCGTTGATTTTTCTGATCATAATGCTTTAATTTTAGAAATAACAAATTTTAATCTCATGAAACCACAAAATAGTGTGTATAGAATAGGTAGAAGTTTTACTAAAAATAGCTTACATCGTTACACAACAATTATCAGGCCAGTCCTCACTTATGCTTGCCAGATATGGGGCGCTGCCTCCCACACACACTTAAGGAAACTTCAAATCCTTCAAAATAAAATAATTCGCATTATCTTTAACGCACCATGGTTTATGCGAAACTCACAACTCCACCGAGAGGCGAACATACCACCTATTAAAGACTTTATCAAAGCCACATCACGAACATACTTCCAGACCATCCGCCAGTGCGAAGGAGCCCGGAGTTATAACACAGGTGCCAAGGGTATCCACACCAGACTCAAACGTCAGCTTCCCCAAGACATCTATTTACACACCACATCCACAGATGACAGCGATCAGTGAAACATGACTAATTTTCTAATAATTATCATGAGTGCAGTCGTAAATCCTAGCTCGGTTCTTTTAGTGCGGCATATGCCTTTAGTCTGTAGCATCACATAATACCTTGTTTAATCACTCAACCATGTAAAGCGAATACGCTAATCTGGTTTATAATTTAAATAAAAAAAAAATAGACGCGACACAAATTCTCTTCCTGTGCACTCGGCAAACCTGGTAAATTCATACCCATACAAAACATAAGCAGTTCCTATGCTAAAATATTAAATATTGATTGAATACTGCATATTCTTTAATTATAATTACGGCGAGGTACTCCTTACGCGTCTGTATTCTATTTCATTACAATACCAGATGCTTCGAAAATGAACTATACAAACCGTAAAATTTAAAAATTTTCTTGGGGGTTTAGTGTGCCCTCAGACTCTGTCGGTCCAACAAGGGGCGCAGACTTTGTGTCGTGTCCCCGGGCGCAGTCCCGTCCTGAAAGAAATTGTGTGATTTCTCGAAATTTTTTCCAAATTTGAGCACGCGCCCTACTCTAACGCTGCCAATATAACCCGGCTGACGGCCGATTTAATAATGTGCATGTAAAGTACTTTTAAATAAAAATACTTTGGAATAATGTCAGGTGGTATAATGTTTGCTAGCTCTCGGACTATACAGTTACTAGTATTATAGGATGAAAGTATTATTGATTGCTTCTTGTTGACCATCTCGAGTTTCATCAGTTTAGTTTGCAAGCTACCAATAATTTACCTTGTGGTTTAGCCATGTACGATTTTACTAAGTTAGACAGTTAGTTGTAGTCGCTTCCTTCCTTTCTAACTTTATACAATTATGGTTGTTGTAGCAATTTCGCTGCATTTGCAACACTTAAATGTGCCTACATTCCAATTCTAATTTCTAAGTTTTAAGAGGAACGCAATTGCTAAAAAATTCAATAAACGGAAATATCGTTTTTCCTTTCTTAGAAATTATAATGTATGTAGTAATGCGCAGAGTATTACTGTATTACGAATTTAGCAATGTAAGTTAATATTATTGAAATTTCCTTCCTAATACGTGTTCATTCTGGTGTAATTTCGAAAGAGGTTTTCATGTTGACTACTGCTAAAGAGAGCACACAAATGTAAACCGGTTTTAAGTGACAGTTCTTTAGGCCCGGTAAATCGAATGCTACAAGCGCCAACGGTCACGATCTCAGTGAAATGCTCGGAGGAGAATGAGTGGAGAAGCCACGAGTTCCCCACTCAGCATACCCGCGCGGTGGCAGTCGGCTCACGGCTGTCGGAGCACGGCCGTCTAGGATGCGCGGTAGTCTACTGACATTCGTTTACATTTCAAAATATGAAAGTCGTGTGTAGCTCCTACGCACAGTTTTAGCATCGGAAATGCTTATTTTTGTATATGGGTATGAGGCTACGAGTAAACAAGTATAAATTGTGCACAACCCTTGTGCAGATAAAGCGCATTTTTTAAAACCGAAATTGTTTTGACATTACCAATGGATATAGTTCTTGCCTTGACGTCTCAATCGCCCTTTGTGAGTACCCTCTTCCGACAGTCCGTTCTTGAGGTATAAGGGAATATACCCGATCACGATAAGAGATCGTGGAGGAGGGATATGGTTGGTAGTATTTAATTCCTATCGTTGAGACCTTTCATTAGAGTACCATGAAGGATGAACGTTACTGACTTTGTACCACGCCAACTTTCACTCTCATATTAAGAGGTGCGTAAAGTTAGCACCACCAAGTTTTCCAATCGAGCTGAAATGTTGCACACGTTTAGTGCTATAATCGTGCTATTTCGTGCTTTAATACCAAAATTCATGCTGCATAACAAAACAAGATATCTAAAAAACACTAGCACCACCATGCTTTTTAATCTGTCTGTAATTTTGTCATAATTTAGTGCCCAATTCGTGATATTTCGTGCTGTAATACAAGAATTCGTGCTACATGTTGTAAAAAGTTATTGTAAATCAACTGTGGTGGTGCTAAATTTACACTAGCACAACCAAATTGTCCGTTTAAGATAAAACTTTAAAAAAATTTAGTGCTCAATTCGTGCTATTTCGTGCTGAAATTCCAGCATTCGTGCTACATATTTTAAGCAGTTATTAGAAAAAAACCGTGGTGGTGCTAACTTTACACTAGCACCACCATGTTTTATAATCTATTTGTAATTTTGTCATAATTTAGTGCTACACGTTGTAAAAAGTTATTGTAAAAAACTGTGGTGGTGCTCAATTAACACTAGCACAACCAAGCTGTCCGATTGGGATAAAAACTAAAAAAAATTTGGTGTCCAATTCGTGCCATTTTGTGCTGCAATACAAGAATGCGTGCTATATATTTTAAACAGTTAATTAACCATTTAATTTCTAATTTTTGCTATTTTGTGCTAAAACTCAACCTCAAGCATACATCAGGGAAAACCGGGAAGATTTCTACCCACAGCTGATAGGAAACGTAGTGGAATTAGAAGCCCGGTATGAACAATATGCCAATATGGAGGAAAAGATCGAAGCATACCTCAGGGACCACAGAAAGCAGGGATTCTGGGGAGGATACGAGTCACTGGTGGCGGCGGCCAATGCATACAACAGCCAGATAGTGATATACGAGGAAGGAGGGGGGAAGCATGTCATAGAACCAAGAGCAACAACGGGAGCCACAGGTCACTGCCACTTAGCATACAGATTAGGGAGTAACAATGTACGGAACCACTATGATAGCGTGGTGAGAGCAGAAAACATGATAGGGGAGATAGAGAAAGAAGAGGAGGAATACCGACGAACACGAGTGCTAGGGGAATACGAAGAAGCGAGAGGAGCCGCTGTCCCTAACGAATACGTCTGAGTATGGTGTCCGGAAAGAGTGCCTCGCAGGGGAGAAGAGAAAACCAAGATAGGAGCCAAGATATAGAAGAAGGCAGCAGCATGAGGGTAGCCACGTGGAATGTGCAAGGGGCAAGCGACCCAAGGAAAAGGGAGCTAATTGACAATGAATTAAAGAAACAAGGAATAGATGTAGCCAGTTTACAAGAAACCAAACTAGCAAGAGGGATGGCTGCGACCGGGAACTACGACTGGTGGATAGGGGAAGGGAAAAAGGAGAGAACCAGCAGGGGTGCGGCAATCGTAATCAGGAAGTAGCGAGGCATTGAGGTGGAAAAATTTGAAGAAAAAAGCGAGAGCATATGCATGGCCCAAATCAAGACGAGAATAGGAAGACTAACAATCATAGGATGCCACATCCCCTCGGACAAAGAGGGCAGGCGGAACTTAGAAAGCTAAGTGAAGCAATAGAACAAAAGTGCGGAAAGAACCCGGGTATCATACTAGGCGACTGCAATGCGCAACTAGGCAAACTGGATGGAAGTGAAGACGAGGAACACGGTATAGGCAAAGCTATCAAGCACGAGCATGACAATGGGAACGGCATGCAGCGAGCTTAGGAACATGGTACACCTACATGGACTGAGGGTGGAAAACACATTCAGCAACTCCAAAATGGTGCTGACAACATGGAGGAGGGGAAACTCTGAATCGCAGATTGACCACATAATAAGGACGAAATCAAAAGAAATAAGAATCACGAACACAGTAGGCATATGGGCAAAAACAGTAGGGTCGGACCACAAAATGGTAAGGGGGAAAGTAAAGAGGGGAGGAGGAAGAGAGGGGGAAGAAAAGAATAAGGATCAAAGCGGGAGAACGGAATGGTGGGATGTGAAACTTCTGTCAGGGGAGAAGAAAAGGGAGGAGTACATAAAGGAGCAGGAAGAGATCAGAAACAAAAAGGGGGAAGGAAGACCATCTTGGAACAGGATCGCCGAAACGCTGAAAGAGGCAGCAGGGAAAACACTCGGGACACAGAAACCGCCCATGTCCCCGAACAGGAAACAAGCCATGGATAATCACAGCAGAGCAACCAAGAGGTTTGGGCAAAATCCACACAAACCTGAAACAAAGAAAGAGCTAAGGGAAGCTAAGGAAGAGAAAAACAGAGCCTCTGAGCAACACGAAATTAAGGAATTCGCCGAGTTCGCGGAGAATATCGCCAAGCTCAGACCAATGGAGAGAAATGCGCAAATGTATAAGCACATAAAAAAAACAAAAGGAGGAAACAAGGGGGAAACAGAAAATATATACCAATGACAGCGTGGGAGAAACTCCTGAAAGGAGAACAGGAAGAGCAGGCCCAGCTAATGTCGGAGGACGACCACTGGCCACTGCCGCCACCCCCCACGGTGGAAGAAATGGTGGAGATAATAGGAAAGTTGAAAAAGGGGAAAATGCCAGGACAGGATAGAGTCCAGGCCGAATTACTACAATACGCCTCAGAATGGCTAATAAAGGACCTACATGCATTGATACAGGAGGTATGGACCAGGAACTTGGTCCCTAAGGAATGGCAGCAGACAGTGCAGATCCCCATCCCGAAGGTCAGGTCACCACAAGGAACAGATGACTACAGAAGAATCTCGCTATGCAGTGCGGGGTACAAGATATATGCGACCTACCTACTACAATGCCTAGAGGGCCACATACCCGAGACACCAGCATACCAAGTAGGGTTCATAAAAGGAAGATCAACCGATGACCATATATTCACGACCAGGAGGATCCTAGATGAACAATGGAGGGCAGGAACCAAAACATGGCTTCTAGCAATAGATTTGGCGAAGGCCTTTGACCAAGTGAAGCATGAAGCAATAACCACATCTCTGGCAATGCTGGGACTGCCCAAATTCCTAATCAACAGAATCATAAACGCGTGCCTAAGGGAGCATACTAGCATACAATGGTTTGGGAAGAAGACAGAGCACCAAAAGAAAACCAGGGGAATCAAACAAGGATGTCCGCTTTCTCCAAGGCTCTTCGCGATAACACTTGATCACGCTTTAGAACAAACAAGGATGGTGGTGAGGAACTTCAGCACAAGGGACCAATTACAACTACCGATACTACTGGCGTACGCGGACGACCTACTCGTAATCGCGGATAAGTTAGAAGACATTGAGGACTTCGTCGAAACCAGCGAGGTATACCTGGAAATGGTCGGCTTACAAATAAACAACGAAAAGAGCTACATGATGATAAGAGACCCAAGAAGCAACACCCAATACAAAGAAGGAGACAAGATCGCAATAGCAGGGAAGGATATAACTATGAAGCACAAGATTAATTAATATCTGGGAGCGTACATAAGCAGCACACTCAGCAGGCACAACACAGTGAAAGACAGAATAACCAACTCATTCAGAATCACACACGGAATTCGGAACTTCATACGAGAGAAGAAAATACCGGACAGCTTGAAGATGATGATTTACAACACGATCATAGCACCGACAATCATATACGGAGTTAACACCTCAGCGCTAACAAGAAGTAACAGACGAACATGGAGGAGGGCGGAGCGGAAGGCACTCAGGATACTGATGGAAAACAGCAACCTTACAAGAAAGCAGATAAGGGAACTACTAGAGGGAAAGACGATCACCAGGAGACTGAAGATGAGGCAGATGAGATACTGGGGACATATAAACAGGAGGAACAAAGACCATATCCTACGGGCTGCCAAGAATCTATGTGCCTCGGAATGGAAGGTAGGCCGACCCTGCTTCACATGGAACACCACCATAGACCAAACGGTAATGGCCTCGGGGTTTCCCATGGGAAGTTGGGAAGAGTGGAGCAGAGACAAGCATCAAATGAAGAAAGAAAGCAGAAGAATACTGGAGGTGGAAGAAGAATCAGACATAAGCACAAGTAGCCAAGAGGAGGACGACAGAAAGTAACACAGAGAGAGGACAAAAAAAATGGGAGGAACACGGGGGAAAACAGAGAAGGGAACGATACTATATTATATAAGGATAGGAACATCGGAAGACAACGAACGCCAGGAGAAGAAGCTATCACTAGAAAGCAGAGTTCCCTCTAAGGCAGAATACCAGTGGCGAAGCTGTGGCCCTACCCGTTCGGGTCGGATAACACCCAGTTAGCCGCCCCCTCACAACCCCCCCAATCCACAAACTCCACCACATTGTTTGGCATATGTCGCGGCTCAGCGCGATGGCAACAAAGTAGTGGTGAAACGTCCCTGATAGTGCCTACCAGGGACGCATCCTCACGACAGTTGACTGAATCCTGGGAGAGGCGGCGACGCCAGGCATATGTCAAAGTTTCAAGTTTCAACTCAACCTCAAGCATTTGTGCTACACATCACAGAAGGTTATACCATAACTAGTTTTGATAGAAATTTCTATAAAAGTTCAATGTCTGCTAGAATACTTCTGCTTTGAAAGGTGAAGATGTATACTACTATTTGTAAAGTTATTTTGTTGTTTTACTCGTATGTAATTTCTAAAAAATCAATACATATTCTAACAAATATAATATATAAATGTATGTAAACAAAAAAACACAAATCTTTTAATTCCTATAACATAAACACACTTATACCGTTGAGTGAAGGATCTAGGTAGAGAGGCAATGCTTATGTTAAAAGTATAGTGAACGTGGGGTTTGAGATATAGGCGGCCAAGAGTGATCTCAGATCCCGACGGCAACAACCAAGTCGGCGATCCAGATCCGGATTGCATTATTTTATTTTCATATTTTCGCTACCACAATATTAACCTTACAATTACATTATCGCTTTATTAAATTTGCGAGGGCAACAGGCGAAATATACGGTTACGGTAGGTCCGTATCAGAGGCTGCATGTGGCCCTTGTAAAATTAATTTGTGATCGATGATCGAAACAGTATGTTTACGGTGACCGAAACATATTATTTAAAAGTATTATAATGCACATTTTATATCTAGGTATATTCTATATAAAACAAACGGCCGCATCAAAAGCAAGCCTTTAATCATGATAGCAGAATAGCTAGATAAAGTTACCAGCAGATTCGCCAATTAAACAAGTTGTCTTTGACCTTCCCGGTTATGATAAAGAGAAACACATAAAATAAATGGTACACAGGTACTTATCATTATAAAATTCAGTAGGTACCGTCTTTTTTTCAAATTGTCACGTTAATTGCGAGAGAGTACCTATACCTAGCGTTATCGGTTTAAAATAAGTCGGTAGTGTGCTAAAATTGTAGGAAGAGTGTTGCAAATCATATTTGCGTTTATGCAAATTGCTACATCAGCAATAAACATAGTGATGGGATAAGTTTCTTTAAATTTCTAAATAATACCTACTTTACTCGCACAATCGCAAAATACATAAACATAAATGATATGAGATACTTTTCTTTGTGATTAGGTAGGTATACTTTTTTGAATTTCGTCCGTACGTACCTGCTGCTTTTAGAACTGCTCTTAATTAGGTATCTGATCCAATAATTATGATAAGGGACTGATATTTTGCAGGTATACAATTGCATGAAAATAGAATGACTCATTTTGTTTACGTGTGTTACAACGGTTTTCGATAGTTGCAATTGGAGTTACGCTAAAGAGTAAAGACTGATTTCGTTGGAGAGGGCGGCTGGGCGAAAATACTGAATACTTGTAAATTGTAAAGAAGGAAAGCGCCGTCGAAATTGTCGGTGGCGTTAGCTGTCGGTGTTGCAAAACGTGGACTCGGAGGGGCAGAGACGCGATGTGCAATAGAGAAGGGACTACCTTAGTAAAAGATCGGAAAGGATGACCGCTTTTCATATAGGCATTACCACTCTACCTAGATCCTTCACTCAACGCTTATACCTTACTACTACCTCTGTTGTTGTTCTTAAAACTTTTGACTTGAGATCGTCAAAAATCTCCCATATTCCATCTATTCGACGACAATAAGACACATAGTGACCCATCGTTCCTTTTACAGGAGGAATGTAATCAACACCTCGTACAGTATACACTGTATTATTTAGTGTTATTGTTGAAGGTATTTTTTTTAATTCACATAGATTGTTGAGATTACCTAAGGACATATCTAATTCTATAAAAATGTGAGGTCCTGGTTTGACCTCTTGTACAATTTTCCCTTGATACGATGAAATATTACTTAGCGCATCACTTTTAGATTTAGAGTTGACGTTTGTCTGAGCAAACTGTGTCATTGCAGAAGAAACACATTGAAAACAATCTTTCTCAGGCACTTTAAGTCCTATTGACGGTAATAGACACCTACATTCTGGAGATATGTTGCTTAGGGTTTAGAAAGAAATCGTTTTTTTTTAATCCTGAACATGTTTACAACACTCGACAGAAGATGTACTTAAACCCTGGTAAACACAGATCATCATTGTTTCAAAAAAATTTAACGTTTCGAACGTGTCAAATTTTTAATACACTACCGCCAAATATTAAGGCCATTATAACCTACAAAAATTTAGATTTGCATTAAAACAATTTCTAGTAGAAAAAGCGTACTATCACCTAAATGAATACTTAAACATTTGAAACCTTTTAAAATATTTATTGCATGTTCGTCACAATTTTAGAATGTATCTTTTGTGTGTTTTTTAAATGTGTCGGTTTGTTTTAATATGTTATACATTTTGTAATTTTAGTATTTGTGCTAAGTTTATTGTTTGTATGTATTAGGGACATGGTGTTGCCACCTACTATAAGGTAAAGCAACAACGAAAAATAAATGAAATGAAATAAATGATAAAATTATTTCCACCCCCCCCCCCCTCAAGCCCCGTCGCTCACTGATCTCTAAAAAGAGTCGCACGGGAAAGTTATAGTTTGTCCACTCCACTTCTTGGGAACAGACATGATGAAAAGGAACAGATGATAAATATGTTAAAGGATCATTTAGGTTATTACAGTCTATATTTTTGACCAAGTTAGATGGATACTTAAAAACTCTTCATTTCATGTCCCTGTGAAATTTATATCTAAAAGATCACAAGATCAATTTTACGTTTTCACTGCGCCACTGTAAATATAATTATTGTAAAAATTGTAAGGTATTCCGCATATTTTTTGTCCTTGTTGCACCATTGAACAAAGAGAGATTTATTTGTACGATTCACAATTTTTTCAGGAAATCCTATTTCACAAGCCCCAGTGATCGTATTTAGAAGCAAGACAAATTTGTTATGAATATCTCCACATCTTTTACAAAACCAAAACAACAATTCTCTAAATATTATTCAAAACAATTTTTCCGTCTTTATTTATGGGACAATGTTTCCTAGGACTATTCATTTTGATTGGAGCATGATTGAGGGAAATAACTGCACGGTTTTTTATATATTAAAAAGTGGCCGTTGCACAAAACAGCCCATTGGCATTAATAAAATGGGAGAAATGCCACGAATTATAGCAAAGTACCTCAACCGACCTGAAAGAGCTTTATTTTCTGGGCACTGTTTTAGAAGGTCTTCTGCGTCACATTTGGCAAATGCAAATGCGGCAATGTGGCGTATAATAAAAAACAAGAATAATACAACACCTGAACCATACACAGAATTAAACTGCAATACTTTTAATAGTTTCTTTTCTGAAATAGTCGACCATTCTTTACGCAATCTCCAACCGAGTAACAAAAATCCGTCAGACTATGTGCAATTAGGTAACCTGTCATTCTCTTTTAAAGAGGTTAATTATTCTGTAGTGAGAGAGTGCATCAGTCGTCTTAAAAATAGCACCAGTAAAGACCCACATGACTTCAATGCGAGAATTATTAAATCACTAAAGAATGTGATTGTTTATCCACTCACGAAACTGATCAACATGTGTATAGCTAAGAGCGTTTTTCCGTCTGTATTGAAAACAGCGAAGGTCGTACCAATTTTTAAACAAGTTAAAAAGTAATCGTAAACGATTTACATAAAGCGCATTTCCACTTGCATTCATTTCCCATTTGTAAGATGCAACTTCTATTAAAATCGTAAAAATCCGGCCACAAATATGAAAGATAGCGTTGCACATGGGCAATCCATTTTTGACGTGCTACTTCAATTTCAGTTTATGAGAAGGAATTTCATTTCAATGCTTTTCTAAATAAGAAAGTTGGAACTGCGCATGCGCAAACCTAAATTTTAAAACTAATTTACTATAACTAACTAATAAACTAAGATTTTCCTTTGTTCCAAGCGCCTCAGTATCAAATTTCACTTAAATAGTTCCATAGATAAAAAAGTTGGCACGGCGCATGCGCAAAATAAAATTTTGAAATTGGCGTTTGATTTTCCTTTATCCCAAGTGCCTATGTATCAAATTTCGTTTAAATTCTTCCATAAATAAAAAAGTTGGGACTGCGCATGCGCAAAACCAAATTTTGAAATTGGCGTTTGATTTTCCTTTATCCCAAGTGCCTATGGATAAATTTCGTTTAAATTCTTCCATAAATAAAAAAGTTGGCACTGCGCATGCGCAAAACCAAATTTTGAAATTGGCGTTTGATTTTCCTTTATTTCAAGTGCCTATGTATCAAATTTCATTCAAATACTTTTATAAGTAAAAAAGTTTGCAATTCGGTTTATAAATGGTCGATATGCGAAAAGGGCACTGTGAATTTTGAATCGATTCGATCCAACTTTTGGCATTGCGTATTATATGGCTAAATCTATGCCCATATTGAATTTCATGCAATTCAATTCATAACTAACGGAGATGTAAAAGCGATAGCACATTTCTAAACAAAGTTATCGTTCACACGGACAGATAGATGGACAGACAGACAAAGGAACAGACGGAGAGACCAACCGGCAGGCGACAGATAGCAATCCAAAATTATAAACGATCTCTAGGATCGTTAATAAACGGCAAAAGTGTAAAATTATGGAACATGTAAAAAACGGTTTTTTGTTTTTTTTTACAATAACTTTTTTTGTAAGCGGTACAGAAAAAAATCCTTCCTTGGTACAAGACTCGACACCATAACGAACCAAATAGCGAAAAAAGTAGAACAATAGCTCTTAAGATAAAAAAACTAGTAGCGTCGCAAAGTTAGCGGACGGACGGACGGACGGACGGACGGACAAAGTGGCCACAATAGCGCATTTTTTTTTTATTTTTGTGGAAATGCGCTAAAAAGGCTCTGTCGCGGATCTGAATAACTACCGAGCCATCTCTATAACCTCCGTTTTCAGTAAAATCTTTGAATCCGTTTTAAAAATGCAAATTGAAGAATACTTTGAGAATAATCATTTGTATAGTGAGTGTCAATACGGTTTTCGTAAAGGAAAATCAACTACCTTAGCTTTAAGTCAATTAACGCGATTAGTATCCGACGGATTCGAAAGTAATGAATATGTACGAGTAACGTGTCTGGATTTTAGTAAGGCGTTCGATTGCGTGTCTCAAACGATTTTAGTGAGCAAACTTAGGCTTTACGGCTTTGACAACAGTAGTGCAAAATTAATACAGTCATTCCTAACGAACCGTCTACAATATGTGTCATATAACAATTGTCTGTCAACAATATCGGAAGTCAAACATGGTGTGCCACAAGGATCAGTTTTGGGGCCAATTTTATTTCTTATATAGGATCAGTTTTGGGGCCAATTTTATTTCTTATATATTGTTGTTGAGACCTAACCTTCACTTCTGGAATCCCACGATTTACCTCTAGCTAGCTCAGTTGTAAATAAAAGAAAACAAAATTTTTATCCGCATCTCAAGGTCCAGCTGGATTCTGCCACCCTATAGCATTCCAACAATGACATAAATAGGTGGCTTAACCAAATCCTTAAATTCCAATATGAAACTTTACCCCCAGATTTAATAAACTTGAAACAAAGTAAGAGACGCCGACAATTACCTCTCCTTGACTCTAATAAACCAAACCTGGATTGCAATTGACTGGTTTAATTTCAAACAAAAAATTGCGTAAATTTCTGTTTTACAAAATGTTACAATTTTAAACAGATAAATGACACACACAAAAAAAACAAATTACTCAAACATTACAAAAAAAAAACAAGACAAAACAAACCACTAACTACTACTTACTTTTAAAATTAGTCCGAAGTAACGTACTCCGATAAAAGAGGTATCCGTACACAATCACGTAAACCAACCACTTCAAACACCGACGTCTTCTCTTCGGGTACCCACAAATTCCTTGTTTCCAAAATAAAAAAAAAACAGGACGACGACAACTTCTTAAAACTTCTCAATAATTCTTCTTAAAACGGCAGACACAAAATTCTAATTAAACCTGGATCCAACTACGCAGGAAAACTTCCACAAAATTCAAAAAATAACGTAACCGAAGAAGCGCCGGTTGGCTTTGTAAACGACCAAAAAGCCCCGCTCTCTTCCAAAATTTTCTATTTAAGCCAAAAGCCCTTCTCCTTTCTTCAACATCCCGCCCGCCAATCACGCGAAGCGGTCGATTTTTCAACTTCTTGCTAAACGGCACGTACGCCCGGCAATTCTGCGAAGAACCTTATCTCTACTTCGCGCTATACCTCGTTAACGGCAAATAAAATTTAAAAAGAAATTTACATCGAAAAATTCTAGGAATAAAATAAAAACAGAACACTTCTAAGAAATTGAACCAAAACTATAACATGAAATTTACGCAATCCTGTGTCTCAAATTATTAATAACCCCCCCGGTTAATTAATTGAACTAAACAAAATTGTCACATCCAGACGCTCTATAATTTCTTTCAAGTTACAACTAAAACAAAATAAACACAACAATATATTAACGATCTTCCAAATTGTGATCCAAATACACGTCATATTATCTTTGCTGACGATACAACCCTAATTAATCTATATGACGATGTACAAAATATTGAACCCGGTACGAACTCAGCTGTAAGTAAGGTAGAAGAATGGCTCAAGTCAAATAAATTGCTAATGAATAAAGCTAAAATACAACATTTGGTATTAACCCTTAAACGAACCAAAGTATTAAGCGAACGCAGAGGGCTTGGATTATTGGGCGTAACACTTGATTCGGAGTTGAAGTGGGACCAACATGTTAACGTTCAGCGTGTTAAATTAACTAGAGCACTATTTTTGATTCGCAATTTAATAAGGGTGACTACGAAGGAAACTGTTATGGCAGAATACTATGGCATATTTCATTCGGTATTATCTTATGCAATTCTTGCATGGGGCCATTCTGCCCACTCTCGAGTATTATTTGGTTTGCAGCGCAAATGTATACGATTATTAAAAAACCTTAAATACAGAGATTGTTGTCGTCAGGGTTTTATCGAATTAAATATATTGACATTACCTTGCATTTACATACAGCAATGTTTAATATATACTAAAGAACACATGACTACTTACTAACTGTAAGCACGGATATTCATACTTACAATACAAGGAACAAAGAGAATCTTTATATACCGTTTCATACATTAAACAAGACCAAAGATGGCACTACATTTTACGGCATGAAATTTTTCAATGTCTTGCCAAAACAAATAAAATATTTAGATTTGCACGCATTTAAAAACTGTGTAAATAGTTACCTTAAACGAAAAGCTTTTTATTCTTATGAAGAATTTTTAAAAGATAAATTTGATAACATTTAAGTTTTAAAAGCAACAGTACCTTGTGTGATCATGTTCTCGTGTCCTTTGTCTTTTTTTTTTAATATTATGTAATTGTACCTGATGACGTGTGAAAATACTATTGTATAGATCACAAATAATAAAATGAAAAATGAAAAAATGAAAATAGTGGCGGTGCTGTAGCAAAAAAATGGAAGTTGCCGAAATGTTGTCCAACAGTGGTGGACCTCCATCAGTTAGACAGTCTACTTTTACTGCTCCTCCAGCAACAGCTTCCAGTTCCAATGCTGGTTTTATACAGCCTGAATTAGGTAACCCAGAAAATACTAATGTGTTGCAGCAAAATCTGCCCGGCATTTCAGTCAATGCAGGAGTAAATTCAACCGTTACAATTACTATTTACAATAATTACAACACCTCTTCATAATGTATAATTTTGTACAGTTAAGCAAGTTGTTTAGTTTAGTATACTTCTGTTTTATTCTTATTCCGCATTACTTATTTATTACTGACAACTGAGCGCAGTCACTTGATCAATCGTATTGACGTAGGTTGCTTAATAGTCCAGTCAAATTAGCTCTAAAAGTAGTATAAACTGGATGTTGTCATTTCACTGAACGAATCGGGACAATTATTGGAAAAGATTGTTTTACGGTTTCACTATGTATAAAAAAATTGGGAACACTCTTGTAGTCCCCCAGTTTGAAAGACAAAGCATCCCTTTTTCTACTTGTTTATTTAATTAATCAATGAGTATGAAACCTACGGTGATCTGGTTTGTCATATTGTTTTGTTATCAAAAGAAGTTACTAAATACGGATTCTCAAAAAGATCGGATGAATTTTACTTAATAAAAGTGTTAATTTTCGAGATTACTTTTTTTACATTTTTCCATAAATAACAATAACATTGACGTTTATTGAAAAACATTTCAAAAATATTTACTTGTATAATGTACGAGTATATCGAGAATTGATGTTAAGACTTAAAATTTACGTACTGTATCATATTCGTATAATTTAAGACATTTTGGCAAAGTCAATTCAAATTCAATAGACAATCACGTTTTCCAATTATTTTTCAATTACGAGTCACATGGGCCTGTGTAAATACTACAAAAGCAGTTAATTACATTTTAATTGTAAACATCTGTTATATCCGTGTTCATATTGATGAAAATACTTTTGCGAATAAATCCGTTGTACGGACTACGCAAATTAAAAATAGAAAGCGTATCATACCTGCAGCAACTATGGTTGATCCTCCAGCGGGAATTCCTAAAGACAAATTTATTTCTCCCCTCTCTTCAATGAAAGCGACCGTTCCCACAATTAAAAATGAAATACCACAAACGATCTGGAATTAAAAAGAAAAATTTTATTTCATATGCCTTCTTGAATAGGACTTGATTAAAGTTAATTACCTAATTGATAATTAATCTGCAACGGATTGCGGTTTCCCAATTACTTTCATTGCAGCTGTTGTTCAAATTAGCATGTTGTAAGTTGATAAGACAAAGAAAGGCAAACGATAGCTTAGATAGCTAATGTATACCTAATCTTACAATGGGATGAATATGTCAAGAAGTGGCAAACCGTTCGAATACCAAACAGTCTGCAAAGTCATTAACGACATTTACCCAGAAAGTTGAACATTCCCTCTAAATTAAATTTTCGGTGCACGCTTGAAACGAATTCTTATAATGCTTTTATCAAATATTCAAAGTATTCATCGATCAATCGGGACTTATTTAAGATATACGTTTAAAGCAAAATTTAATTAAACGAAATTTAATTACCTGCAGTACTCTAAAACGTAGAACGGTAGCGAAGGGATAATATTCCTCCAATAGGGTTTCCGCATTTTTATCCAAATCAGACGGTGCGACAGATTCTTTCAGTCGGGACAAACTAACCTGAAAGAATTGACTAGAATTACTAAGGCGTATATTAACGGCAATTCAGTGTAATGTGGCGCAATTTCTTTATTGCACGGGACTTTTAGAATGTAAAGTGGAAAACTTTTATCCTGCGATAAGTAAGCATTAAGCGCCCAGCAAACTTTGTGGGGCAGATAAATTTAAAAAGTGGTAGGTAGTCTACATTTAAGGCGAATAATTATTGAAGGTAAAACAAAAACAGCAATATGAATATTTAAATTGTAAATAAATTATAACATTAGTCGTAGTCTAATTAATAATGCATTTTAGGAGAGTAAATGAAATCGTGTAACCCTACTTACCGTAATTGATATTTCAAATTAATCTACAGAATGTGAGCAAATGTCACCCCAGGCATTCTAACAAGGTTTGTATTCCTAATCTTCGGGATGAGCTGAAATTTCAACCAAATTTACAAGATCGTACTTTATATGTTTACATATAAATATTTTCTTAAAATTTTGCCACACCCACTTATCTCCCTCTTTGGTAATATGAACCACATCCCCTTTTTTTCTAAAATCTAAGACAAAACTGTATAGATCAGATAAATACTATTCAAGATACAAGGTTGAAAAATCCTCTGACGTGATTGAAGATTGATTCTTCTGTGAGCTATGTTTATTACGTTCAAAGTTGACTAGTTTCCATGTATCTCGGATTTTGTTGTTGGATTTATTCAGAAAATTGTCATATGCAATGTTTTTTGCAGAGATTATAGCTCTGCGGTATTCCCTCTTATATGTCTTTAACTGACTATGGTTTTTATTTACTTCACAAATTGATTTTAAGGACCTGAGTTTACTTCGCATACATTTTAGTTCCTTGTTTAAACCAGTATACAGGATTTTTGTTGGCACCCCTACACTTATCACGTAGAGGAAAGTGAACAGTGTAATTTGATCTTTGGTGAACAGGAATTAATGACTGAAAATGACTAACCAAGTAATTCGCCATGGAAGTAGAATTGTTCATATCGGTGTCAACAATGCACAAGTTGACATTGAGTAAATCACTTTTAAAATTTTCAATGTTTTTACATGAATAAGTTCGTGTTGGGCGAGGTGTATTATTTGACGGAATTTGACTTTTAAAAGTTAAATACTGACCCCTGTGGTCTGATAAACAAGGCTCAATCACCTCACATTGAAAAGTGTTCTGAGTCAAATTCAAGATGATGTTATCAACGCATGTGGCAGTGCTCGCAGTGACTCTAGTGTAATCCACAATCGTAGTTTTTAAGCCCAAAGATACGGTGACAGACAACAAATCAGATAAGAGATTTAACAATAAAATTAACATTGAAGTCTCCTGCTAAGATAATGTAATTACACCTTTGCGAAAAGAAGGCCAAAACACTTTCTAATTTTTCTAAAAATATGTTAGAGTCACCTTTTGGTGATCTATATACAGTAACAATAACAATTTTTCTTATTGGAATTAAAACACCGCAAAACTCAGCATCCAGTTCTGCGCTGAATTGTTTTACACACAGATTCACATTCAATAGTCTTTACAAAAAATACAAACACCTTCATGGACTTGTTTAACTCTACAGTACTTAGACCCTAACTTATATCCAGGAATTTTTACAGAGTCTAGCTAGATTGTCTTCATTCAACCAGTGTTCGGAAAGGCAGAGAAAGTCGGTATCACATTCGTTTAAAAATAAGGACAGTTGTTCAAGTTTATTTGATAAACACTGTATATTAATGTGAAACAGATGCACATTGTTGTCATTTTTTGAAGTTTTGACGTTCGTGAGGCGCTTATTACCCGACCTTTTAGGAATGTAACCCTCACCACTACCCGGAAACCCGATGAACTTTACTTTATGTCTAAAACTTAATTCTAATTTTACCGTCGTTAGTAATGGGCAGCGGTCTTTCTTAATCCTAAAAAATTTCTTGTGTTACTGAAGGTGAAATTGTGTTCCTGTGAGCTCTTTACTGAACCGTTGATTACCACCGGAATATGTTCCACTATGGGACCCACCTTATCCATCCTTGTCAAGGAAATTTTTTGCACAAGGACCCTTGACAGCTTAATTTTAGCACGCCTGTTTAGATGAATGCCGCTCCGTACGAAATCCATTTTTAATAAAACTTGATTTACGTCCAGAAAGTAAAAGTTTTCTCTATTATAAGTGATACGTTGCAATAGGTTGTTAATCGCACTATAGTTATTTGTTTCATTAGTACAAAAAATGACAGTTTTCGGGACGAGGAAGATAGTTGCTGGACGACGCGTTAGCGGAGTCCAGCAACCTTCCGAGTCCCGAAAACGCATTTTTTGTACGAATAAAACATAAAATTTTTTCTCCAACCCCCTTTACTTCAAATTATATTCGAATTTAACCAATAGATTCAGTCACAGTTTCACTACTAGTATGAGAACTTCTGCTTTCTTGTCCTCACGTGTCATGCCACTCTAGTTTTTAGGTTAACTTATAACCTATTCGTTCTTACTTCTTACTTCTCACCTCTCGCGACTTTGTAGGGAGCAAATCTAAGGTAGCATGTTCTGCCGTTTCTATAATCTCTGGCGGAGTGCAATCCATGTCGCTATCAGTTTCAGTCATTTCTATTGTATACACAATTAATATTGTTATATTTTGTATTGAAATAAAAAACTTACCATACAGTTTTTTAATTAAAATTAATTGCAATTTTGAATTCAAAATGACAGATAATAGTGCAATGGGTCTAAAGTAGATGGCGTTACGCGCGACGGCAGGTTGTATACGTATAATAATTACGTGCACCGAATATGTAAATTACGTTACACATGGTTTAAATAAAAATAGCGAGCGTAAATCATTTTCAATACATGTACATACGTATAGGTAACAGCATTATTTGCATTGAATATGCAATATATTTGATTTGTATGTATAGAAATATCTTACAACCTGCAACGTAAAACCGTTGAGTGAAGGATTCACTCAACGGTAAAACTATGTCAATGTGACATATGTAATTTTTTAATTGGCCAACTTTCAAGGTCAATTTCTTTTTGGTACTAGGACCAAAAGTATCCA
Source organism: Photinus pyralis (assembly GCF_008802855.1). Lineage (NCBI taxonomy): Eukaryota > Metazoa > Arthropoda > Insecta > Coleoptera > Lampyridae > Photinus > Photinus pyralis. The sequence continues at coordinate 22,488,026 of NW_022170403.1, forward strand.
CTTTTTGTACAGTTGCCATGGTGAAGGCGATTAATCCGCAAAACGTCAATTTTACGTACCGAACACTGTCACAAAATAGCGTCTTATTCAGGTGGTTGGAGAAAAATTTTTGTATTGTACCGAGGGTTAGTAAAATTGAATGGGATTGATACAAAAAACGTATTAATAGTTACATTAAGATTAAGTAGTTGAAGTAAATTATTATTTATATTTTGTAAGTTGAAGTTATGAGACATAACATCATTTGCACCGGCCATTATAACAATACAGTCAGTACCACTTGATTGCTTTGCTACACTTTCAAAGTTTTCGACAACACTAGAAAATTTTGCATGTCGCTGTAAAGTCGTTATTGGAATAATCGTTCAAAATTTCGCTTAAGCCTCGACCATGACTGTTTGCTAAAATGCAATGACGTGACCAGTAGTAGCACTCATTGCAAAGGATCCTATGTTCACGACATTTTGAGTATGCGTAAAAAAGAGAATTTGTAGACTTGTAGACGATAAATGACAAGTGTTTCTAATTTAAATACCTACCTACCACATCCATTTGGACGTATTAGAGCCCCTTCGTACCAGTCGTTTTTTGAAGCAGCTGGTAGCGTGACCCCTTCACACGGTGCGATTTGCAGCGCCACAAGTAGCACGAAGCGATTTTCAGAAGCGCCTTCACGCCATTAAAAAATGGTGTCTGGTTTGAGGAGAGTTGATTTACTTGTGCCTTAGTAAAGAGCGTACATATTTGTGTACTGATATTTTGTATATAAAGCTAAGTTTGTTATGTTTAAGATTGTTATTACTGATATCTGAGGGTTGTAGTTCGACCTTTGAAGGAAGGCGAAGCCGTATTAGGCTAAATACTTCATATTGTGTGGTAAAAACCATTGTAGCACGGTGTGGCAAATTCGAAAATTATAACAGAAATTGTACAGAAGAGACTTGTAATAAACTTCAGTTCTTACTTATCTGAGAAATTTCCGCATAACCGTATCTTTTTTTCGAAGACCCTCTGCGCAGCGTTTCAAAAACGCATCTTGAGAAGGAGCTCCTAGAATCTTACATAATATAAAATACAAATGAAAGTGGTGCCCAAATCGAAAAATCAAAGCATGCGGTGCGTCTGGGTCCGCCAGTGACGTCACTACACGCGGCGAAAAAATTCAGTGATCGAGCAATCCTTAATTATATAGCATCCTTGTGTATTAACAATAGATGTGGAAGTTTTAAACGTGACCAGTGCGATTAAAAGTGGGTACTTACAAAATTATGTTACCAACCAAACATATTATTGTGTTACCGACTGATGATATAAAAAAAAACTAATTTACAATATTAATTTTAACCTTTTCTACGCAATTCGTTACAACTCTTTCGGAAAGAATTTTTCCGCATTCCCACTAAATGCAGCACTCCCTACGGTCGTGCTGCAAACAAAGTGTGCGGAAAAATTAACTTACCGAACTTGTTAGGTAAATAACTATTACGGTTTTGTAAAACGGCAAATTAGTAAACAGATTTTTCCCTAAAAAAATATTTAAACTAATTAGGGGAGCTAGTATATACTTAGATTAAGGGCAAATTTTTCTACTAACGACAATAGCATGGAAATAAAAACACTTTTTGTTTGCCACATTTATATAAATAAATAATTTATGGGTAGCTCCATGTTTATTACGTTCTGAAATATAGTCGTCTGCCACTGCCATGCTTATTTGGCCACCAGGTATCATAAATCAAAAGGTCTTCTTTGACAAAATACACCCAAATAACGTGAAATTATATATAAATGAAAATGGAAAACTGGAGGAAAACTCAAAGTTTATTGTGGAAGGAAGGAAACAAAACGGATGAGTATCATTAAGCACACTCGACTATAAAGTTTTATGTAAAATTTTTATTATTCAAGGAATTGAGAGACTCTCCTGTTGTCTGACCTTTTATATAATGTGGTTAAATGCAGACCAAGTTTACTTGCGACGTAAAAAGTACCTAGGCATTTCGGGGGAGGTAAATTAATCTCACAAAATTTGGTTAGAATAAACATTGCCGGTTATTCATCACGTAAATCGCATTTTTAATGTAGGCACGGCAAACAATGAGGAATAATCCCTGTGAAATTGAAAGTGTAAATTAAGGACCATAATTAACCCTCGATCCGTTTTTACCGCTTACTTACTGTTTGCAATGTGAGATGAAAATCTATTACAAAAAAAATCGCATAGAATCAAAGGATTTACATTGGTAATTGTACGTTACCGATATTAAGGAAAATTGTATTAAATGTGCCACTTGGTGTACTATCATTGAGTAAAAAATTACGGTGATATGACGTGGTTAACTGCTATTCGTAACCTCTGATTTTTCCAATTAGAATCTACGTATTTAATTTAATTCATTTTTATTGTCCTTATTCTGCAATGGGAGTGATATAAGCCGATTATTGAAACATTTCCGAATTTAGTTGAAAGCATGAAATGTTTCTAATGAAATTGGACTAAAAATGATCTCCATTCTACTTTTATGCTCTAAAGATGGATGGATGGATGGAACCGTCGAAATGCTGTCGATAGAGTACTTTAATTTCCGAGTCAAGTAATGTCATTTTACTGACGAGTTTTGTATTAAATTTTCCCGAAATCATATTTTAATATAAAATTTCAATTTTCATATAGAACTTTTGATTAATGCTAATCTGTCAATGATGACAGGAGTCATTATAGACATTTAGTGACAGGTGCGGCCAGTCAAGTGACAGGCGGCGGGGAGAGTAGACTGGCCTGTCTCTGCCATGGAAACTAACATTTTTAGACGACTTGATTCGAAAATGACACATACCAATATTGTAGCCTACCTTAGAAAGTTAACAATTGAACATACTGGTGTGGATATGAAATTTATCATGCACGGTGCGTGATAAGAGTTAGTGAGGTTGTTTCCAAAAGTCAGCTTTCTTCTTTGGACGTTCTGTTTCTTTTTTCTATTGTAGTTTCTTTGTTTTTGAATTTATCGGAACACCAAAAACAGTTTTGAAAAAAACAATTGAAGTGCAGGACCGCCATCTTGGGCTTATGGTAACAAGAGACCGATTTTCTACTACCAGGTCAATTGCCGATCAATGATTAGCTAATGAAGGTCGTCCTGTAACACTTCCAATGGTTTACCACAGAATCAGAGCTTACGGCTTGCAATCCTCTCGGCCACATATTGTGTTATTAACAGCTCAACACCGCCAGCAGCGTTTGGAATGGTGTAGGTTGCGACTGCGCTGGAACCTCGAGCGCCATAGGGTGGTGTTCAGTGATGATGCATCCCGATTTTGTTTGGGTATGCACGATGACCGTATGAGGGGCAGCCGAAGACGTGGAGAACGTCGCAATGTTGAATTTTCTGTTACGAGGCATGTGCACTAAGCTGTGGGGACTATCGTATGCGGTACTATAACTTATGGGAGTAGGTCTCGTTTTGTCTCTCCCGATATATCGCCTATCGAGCATGTTTGGGACATTATGAAGAGATGACTGATGAACTTACCGCATCCTCCGCAGACGCTGCAAACTCTAAACCATGAATTACAGGTTGGTTCAGTTTCTTGGTACACAATACCTCAAGAGGAAATCGACCGTCTGCTAAAATTGATGCCACGAAGCGCGAGTGAAGAGTGAGAGAGTTGTGTAACCAATAGGCAGGGACGAACCCATGATTAATAAAAATATGTTCATATTTCGTTCTTTCTCTTTTGAATTTTAATCAATTGTTACCTTTTAGTAGTTAAACATTTATACCAAGTTTGGTGAAAAAATTCCCACTCCTTCTTGGTGTTGCAATTTCCATGTCACATATTATTCAATAATTATAAACAAGAACCTACGACCTACAAATACAACAATAAAGATTTTAATGAATATAAAACATGAACTCAATAACATTACAGTTTAAATACTTTCCGAAAGGAAGAGAAGATTGATACTTCAGAATTGAGCGCAGTTCAGTTGTGTAATTAAGTTCCTAAATAAAATGATGTATTAAAAGAAAAAGAAAAGAGTCTAAAATCCTTTCTGCAATTATGTACAGTCGCTGTTAGATTTAATCGCTTTCGCGAAACTCAATAACAATACACGTGCACAGTAGCAAGCTACACAACTTAAATAGGTGAAAGTTTCTTTCTGATTTGGGAACGAAGTTGAAGCAAACCACCAGGGAATTGGTATATTGACTTTCCTGGTGCAGTTGAGGTATCAGAAGGCCATTACTTCTAACCTACCCATGTCCTACATTCTGCAAGGTAACGTCGACGACAAATTCTGTTACCTTACAGTTTAATGAAATTTCACTCATTTCGTCTCTATACCTAGATTTCTCATTTTGCTTCTTGCAAGATTGTATAGGTACGAAGCAGTAAATGTCGACACTTTCAACTCTATGAAATTAATTTGAGCAGAGTAATTACGACACTGAAAGTTGAAATGAAATGCTTCATACTTATACAAACGTGGTTTAAGATCATTTAGAACATCTTGATGTACATTATTTATGGGAAGGAATTCCCGCGTGGATTTTGCAAATTTTTAATTATAAAAAATACCAGCAGTTGGTTAGTACAGTAGAAATAACTAAATCAAATAACCTGCAGCAATTACTTATAGTACAACGTTCCGGAGATTGTTAAATATTGGATAAACAAATACGGCGGAGTTTACCTATATATAATTAAATGAAATTGATAGCAAGGGTTTGGGACGTGTTTACCAATTAGATGTGATGTTGTTTTAGAGTTTGATGTAGGATACGGTCGATAATTATATCTGAAACTTAAGTTGGGGTATGCACTCCAAGTTAGTGTCACAATCAACTTAGGGAACAACTTATTGCAGCAACTCCGGCGGTTAATTGGTTTACCGGTTTTTGCAGTCAACCTCAAATTTCATTTGACAAGAGTATGGTGATTAGAAGAATGATTCTCAAAAACAAATAGGTTGTGCCTAATATTTTTTTCATCTTTTTCTTGTAAACAGTGCTATAAAATTTAGAACTACCACTCATATAACAGAAATGCAGGTGAGTTATTCCCTACAAAATTACGTTGACGATAATGATTGGACAATTGTCCTGGCAACAGTGGCAACATTGGTCAATATTAAGATTGACCAAACACTAACATTAGGTGATATTATTGGAAAAAGTTGAAAAAGTGGTTGGATCGAATTTTTTTGGTGACCCGAAATCGGATCCTACTATCGGGTCCCATTACACTTATTCGTAATTGTTGGTAGCAAATCCGATATGTAAACACAAACCACCAAAACAACCCGTAACAAAACTCGAAAGAATAATCGTATGAAAAATCGCGCGGGAAATCGTAAGCTATTAAAGGAGTATCCCAAATTCTAAACAGAATTAAAAGTTTCTCCAAAAAATGTGGGGTGTTTCATTTCATTTTATTATATAGTATTTTCACACCTCAATTACATAATATTTAAAAAAAAAGACAAAGGACACGAGAACATGAGATCTTATCTGAAAAATATATCATCTTTAAAAATATGTTTAAAGAATATTATTCGCTTTATCAGAAACAGCTCGTTATAACCAAAAAACGATATTTGGACTCTAAGTTGAAAAATGCAACCAACAAGCCGAAAATGACTTGGAATATTATTAATTCTTTAAATGGAAGGTCAAGAAGACCCACGGAAATTACAATTCTCAGAGGGAGTAAAGGTCCCTAACTGGGAAGCGATTAATGAAGTTTACAGATGTACGAGATGTGGGAACGCATATAATTGTCGACATTCCTATTACTAAAACTGATAAAGGACGAAGTTTTATTATTATTGAGGAATCTGAAATGAAAGCATTGCAGTTAATACGGAATTACATATCTCTGCGACCTGAAGGTGTGTCTAATGAAAGATTCTTCCTAAGCCTGCGGGGAAATCTTTGCACGTCTCAGCCTGTGGGCAAAAACACACTTGGAAGCAAAATTGCAACATATTTGGGGTTGCCCGAAGCTAAAGGTTATACAGGACATTGCCTACGACGTACAAGTGCCACTCTCCATTCTGATGCTGGAGGTAGTATGACCAACTTGATGAAATTGGGCGGGTGGCAGAGCCAATCAGTGGCAAAGGATTATATAGATGACAGTCATCGCTTGAAGCAGAACAATGCTTGTCTCCTAGCTGGCGTGTATACAAGCACCTATACTGAAATGAAGGCAATGTCGATCATGGAAAAAGATACGTCACCCAAAAGAACCGAATCGGTTGAGGAAAGAAAATTTATGGGTCTGGGCCAAGCTAGTGCGGTATTCTCTGGACAGTTCCAGAACTGTTCTTTTTACTTCAAAGAATAGCGGTAGGATAATGCGACATCAATGCAGTCCTTTTTATTTAGTTGTTGAAAATAAAAAGTTCGTACCTACAGATTCATTATTCCATATTTATAGAATTTACAGAAATAACGCCCTTGGGCGTTATAGAAATAATGCCCGTTGCTACGCATAATTGGGGTTGTCATGGTGGAGTGCATTATTTGTCATTTAATGTATCTTGATTTAGGATTATTATAACTGAATAATGATCAAGTATGACATAATAGTTATTAAGGTATTCTTTAAACACTCTTTTTTAATGTAATTATCTCGGTAGCTATTCACATTCATATTCATATTTATTATTTGTCACGAAATACATTCCATATACTTGTATAAGAACAAAACGTACGTAACAATGTGTCAATTTTACATAAATTATAATCTTAAGGTAAAGCATACAATGAACAATAAACAATAAAATCATCTTTCGAGATATTCGCTCAAGTGGTAATATGACTGCTCCATCAAAAAGTTTTCTAAATTTCGAAAAGGAAGTAATTTCTTTAATATTGCTCGGTAAGGCATTGAAAATTTGGCACGCTCGGAATAACAAATTCTTTTGAAAGAGTGTGGTCCTATGTCTACAAGGATAATAAAGTAGGACCCAGTATGGATCCTTGCGGGACCCCTGACAAAATTGGCGTTGCTACACCGCGCTGCCCATTAGGTAATTCAAACTAGCTCCGATCTGCCCCGTAGGTAGGATTCAAACAATTTTAGAATAGTTCCTCGAATACCGTAATGGGATAACTTACTAATCAACTTTTCATGGCAAACAGTGTCGAAAGCCGCAGAAAAATACGGTTAAAAGCCGACGATCGACAGCTGTTACAGCTCTGGCAACATACTCACATAGCGCTGTGTTAGTCGACCTGTTTTTTATAAAACCATGTTGAGAGTTATTAATGATCTTAAATGTTGTTAGATAACTAATTAATTGATTATTAATAACAATTTCGAAAACTTTAGAAAAGCTGATCGGCCTGTAGTTGCAGACTTCACTTGGATTTCCTTTTTTTAACAGTGGCCTTACGATCGCTATCTTTAGACGACTCGGAAAAATACCGGTGCTACAACTTAAATTGATAATGTGGCATAGAGGCTTAGATATTAAAAAATTGACCGATTTTATTAAATTGTTACTAATTTCGTCGTATCCACAAGAAAACGAAGATTTCAATGACCGAATCGCAGATCGTACATCTTCATCAACAATCGGTGTTACAAACATTGAATTACTAAATGACGGTGAAAAAGGCATGTTTATATTATGAGTTGGTTGACTAGTGATGTTATAAAAACGTGAAAAATGAGTGGTGAACATATCAATGGCCTTAGGGTCAGATACAGTAGCTCCATCCTCGGTGATCTTTACATCTTTACTTTAATACGACCAGTTTCTGTGTTTATAATATTCCAGATTGTTTTAGTTTTATTAGTAGAGCTCTTTAATTTAGAATCGTAGAATAACTGTTTTGATGCAAGCAGTTGCTTTTGATAGTACGCATGGTACTCTTTATAATTATTAGTGAGTTCGGGATATCTCTTAGATAAGATTTTTAAATCTATGACCTTTCGTTGCAATTCATAAAGCTTCGGAGTTATCCATGGGTGTAATTTACGTTTACTCTTAGAATTTACTAGAGTTAGAGGAAAATTAAGATTAAAGTAATACATAAAAGTATTTAAAAAATTATCAAGGGCCTGTTCAGGGTCATCACTGCCGAATACGTCTCTCCATTCTTCTCTTGAGAGGTCTGCACTAAATTGCTCTTTATTCGTTGGAGAAAACATCCTTTGTTTACGTTGGCTAAAACGATCCCCTATTGATTGACTTTGGATTGCGATCTTTAATAATTGACCATGGTGATCCGACAGGCAAAAGTCAATGTTATCTAAACTACATGCAATAGACTCCGAAATGAAAACGTTGTCTAGACAGGTTTTTGTTGTGGGCGTAACCCTCGTTGGTTCATGGAGTAATATTTTTAGACCAAAAGAGTATAAAAGGTCATTAAGCGCGGTCGTATTTACATTTACGGTATTTAGAAAATTAATATTAAAATCACCGCACAAGATAATTTTTGAAACAGACACTATTTCTTCTAAGATATTTTCCAGTAAATTAAGGAATATGGCAACATCTCCACCTGGTGGTCTATATGCAGCAACAACGACACAGTTTAGATTAATTAGCTTAACTGCACAAAACTCAAAATGACCCTCGCAGGGTTGTACGTTTAATTTGAATGCAGTAACGTGTACATCATTTTTGCTGTAAATTGCCGTCCCCCGATGCTTCATTGAAATACGGCAAAATTGCGAAACCAACGAGTAATCAGTAATGTTTATACACATTAATTTATCTTTAGGTTGCCAGTGCTCAGTAAATAACAACAAATCTAGTGAATGCTTAGCAGAGATTAGTTCTAAATCTAGTAATTTATTTGACAGACACTGGATATTCTGATGGAGCAGAGATATACTCGTTCCTAGACAAAGATGAGCGTTTCTGGTTTTTTTAGTGGCTATTATACTATTATTAACAACTGTCTTAGAATTATTATTTACATTGTCGTTGTAGTTTTTTATAAAAAATTTTTGCACTCACTAATAGTTTTGGATACACAAGATTATCATAGTTGATGTAGGTGACGCGCCCGTTGAGCTGTGTTTCCATACATGAATTCAAGATACCAATTACTTCTCTTAAAAGTGTCAATTTACCCATTCTATTTAAGTGTAAACCGTCTTTGGTGAAATGTCTAGAATTTAATAAGCTATTTACATCTATATACATGAAACGTCCCGAGTGTTTTTTAAGCGCACTGTAAACCATGGTATTGTTCTGGTAGATGAATTTATTTAAAACCACTCTATTTGACCAAAAAGGAGTTGAGATACATATCAGGTTTAGTCTCTGAGTAAGGCCGCTTAATTTCTTGTTCTTGTCTCGATTTTGGTTCCCTTAAGAGCATCGTTGGATCCACCCATCACAATTAAATAATCCTCACATGTAAAATGCTTTGTCAGTTCTTCTACGTTAACAAGTACTTCATCCAAGCTCGCGTTAGGTTTGAAAAAGTTTGATATGTTATACTTGGCGTCCGGCATTAGGTCACGGAGCAATATTCCTATGCCTCTGGCTTGACTATCACCCAAAATTAGGATTTCATTTTTTCGTTTCGAAGATGAAGGAGCGTTCTCCGATGATAGTCGTCGTCGGTCAGTTTTTGGCACCAGCCTTGGGGTGGGATCATGGATTATGGAAGTGGACGAAATCGGGTTGCTAGTTGCCCCAACAAGTTCGTCAAACAGCGATTTATTAGCGGCTTTGTCACATACAACTTGTGAAGCAGTATTAAGCGATGAAAGAGCTTCGTTTACTTTTTGAGATGCGTCAAAAGAATTAGACCGGTCACGATTGCGTTTAGGTGTAGATTGCTTTTTAGTTTTATTTGCTCGTGTCACAACTTGGACGGCTACGTCATTCTTATTTGAAATCGCACGCGTTCCCTCGTTGACAACTTTTTTTGAGTTTTTCAAAACATTAGTACCTGTATCTTTAGCGATTACGTCGGTTTGAGTAGAGTTTGAAACAAATTTATATGCAGTTTGGATGGCAACATCATTACAATACTTCACAGTTTGAGTTGCTGTGTGTGTACAGTTTACATTAGGCTTTGGTTTTACAACTTCCGATTCTAGTTTTTCTAAAAGCTCAAGGTTTTCTTTACGTAGGTTTTTGATTTCCATTTTTTGGTTAAAAACAAATAGTTGCAGTTTGGAATTTTCTTCGGTAAGTGAACTCTCCATTGAAGTGCTCTCATTGAGGTTGTCTTCGATCTGTCTTTTGAGGGAGTAGTTGTACTTTTTAAGTGATGATATTTCAAGCTGTAATTCGTTAATTACAACAATGTGATCCATGACTGCCGTAGATAATTAATTAAACCTCTGTTTGCACAATAAATATAAAAATTGGAAATACGTCAAGATTAAATAAATAAACAACTTTATAAGTAGATATGCAGACGTTTGCAGTGGAATTTCCACAAAATTGGAAATTTACGATTACCACTTACATATTATACATCGCTTTCAATAATTATTGCGGTCAACATAAAATTTGGCTTTTTGTTCGCTCCACACGCTACAACACTACTGTTTTTTACACATTTAGATGTAGTGTCTCCACATGCCCAACATCACGTCAAATCAATTAAAAAAACAATACTTTCACTTCACGTTAGTTTTGCCACAAAATAGACAGCGCCGATACGCATTCGACCGACGATTTAACCAATTCTTTTATTTACTTATTTGGGGACATCCCACTTCTGATGTAAAAGATTCACTAACGTGTAGTACGTAGTTTTTTTTTTCTTATGTTTTACAAAATGTATTTGATCAATAGAGCCCTTGTTTGCCTTAGTGCCACGCGTGTTTCATTTCCCACACTCGCATGTGTAATAATTTACCTAGAAACCAATAAATAAAACTGCCAACCGAAAGCGGACTTAAGAGGGTAAGTTAATCATGCGTATCGGACCGACAATTGAGGGTGTCGATACTAATTAATATTTCGAATACGAATTCCAAGCGGGAGATTTGGTCAGTATTGTTTCGTGCTTTCTAAGTGTTGTGACGTGCACTTGTTAAATTGGAATAACTCGAATTACCACAGTGAGTGAGTACCTCTGCTTGTATAATTATTGTATGAATGTAATTCGGCTTTTGTTCATAAAAGGGTAAAGGTGTACCCTTTCCTCAGAAACGTTGAGCATATGAATTACGTATGAGATGCGAGTTATTAGTAGATAATTAATTACCGAAGGTACCTTCTTGATTAGGAGTTAGAGTATGTTGATAATTAGTAAATAGACTTATAGGGGTGTCGAATGCAATGCCCGCAGAATGTGCATTTGTGCGTGCAGTTAATTACTGCTTGTCCCTAATTGGAATAGACTAGTTTGCCTGCCCACGTTGGAAGGCCTCTGATGGTCTCATTGGGGGTACGTCGGGCATGGGTCCAGGTCCATATACCTGTATCAATTTGGCCCGGCGTTGAGTAAAGCCTTCCTTCACTAATCGGGAGCTACGTCCGGCTGGGCCGGCGTTGGAAGAGCTCCTTAGCGCATGGAGGATACGTGGCAGGTTGCTAGTCTTTGTTGTGCCGGAGATGGCGTCTGGACACGTGTAAAAGGCCAGCCATATTTATCTCACTTGGAGTTACGTTACGGTCGTAAGAGCTCTGGGCCAATTTAAGGGCGCGTAGGGCCGTCTGGTCGGTGGCTGTGCCCGGCACCTCAGGAATGGTTGGCCCAGCACGTCGGGGGAAACGCTCAGCATCTAGATCCGTCCTGCCCACCACGCTGGATGCACCGTCCACCAGGATTCATCGTGCGGGCCGGTCGATCAGTGTAAGGACCCCGCGTCTGGGTTTTCTGAGCCCACCGCGTTGAAAGACTCCTGTTACCCTCGTTCATTGTGAGGGCGGGGCGTTCCAGGGGCAGGCTACGTGTCCGCACCTAGATACATGTGATGTGAGGAGGAGAGCCATGGCACTTTATTGCGCACGAGGGTTACGTATTCCAGGCCTCGGCGGGCCCGGGCGTCACAAGGCCCCCTTTATGTGAGTTACGGACAGCGTAATCGTTCATTGTGAGGGCGGGGCGTTCCAGGGGCAGGCTACGTGTCCGCACCTAGATACATGTGATGTGAGGAGGAGAGCCATGGCACTTTATTGCGCACGAGGGTTACGTATTCCAGGCCTCGGCGGGCCCGGGCGTCACAAGGCCCCCTTTATGTGAGTTACGGACAGCGTAAGGGCTACTTGTGGGCCCGGCTGTAGCCAGCTGACGTGTGAAAGACTCTTATACCCTCGTTATTTCCACGCAGGAGGATAGGGATTGCACAAGGGGATACGTAGCCGGGTGGCATATGGGGTCCTGGTTTTAAGAAGACCCTCTGTTCTCGTAACCCCGCTACTAAGGTACCCAGATGATCCTGATAATTTGGGGTGAGTGATATCAATGGTCACGATTGACTGATTTATCGATTATATCGTCATGCCCCTCACATATATGAAAGAATTGATTGACGTTAAGTAAATTATGACATCGGTGCATATAGTACGGGAGGTAGCGTCCTATTTGACCGGACCATTTTCGCAAAGTTCATCTTTCTACTATAGATTTTTGATCCATAACCTATCAACGATAGGGGCGTCAGCTGGTTCAAAAGCGTGGCTTAAGATGGCGAGAGACTGCGAAAGACGTAAAAAAAATTGTTTTTCGGACCATTTTCGCAAAGCTGAAAATGGTATATATAATAGTGTACAATGTAAAAAGAGGATAAATAACTGTCAGCTGATATTTAAATGTGGCAAAACCTGTTAGCTGGGCGTCCAAAGTGTAGCGTAGCGTTAGCGGGCGCTAGCGCGCGCGGCGACTTTAAATTTTGATGACCCAGCTAACACATTTTTCCACGTTGTCGTGTCAGCTAACAAGTGGTTTCCTTTTTTTTGTGCCATAAACTGATGAGGTACTCATTTCCATGCATGCTGATGTCATATTATTGGAGAAAAATATGATTGAAAGAGAATACATGAGTAAAATGGTATCACATACTGTATAATAATATTATACATGAAACATTGTATTTTATAATTTGTAACGTGCGTTAAGGACATATAATAAATCAAAATAGACAAAACAAACCAAAAAAAGGAAACTAATAGCTTCAGTTACAAGCCAAGCGGACCAAGCCGAACCGCACCGATGTGTCAGTCAAGTCACCTGGGTATAAAACAGATGCTTCTAAAATAGTTCCATTTGCACTCGAAGATATACATTTGTAAATATACGTATCTCGTCCAGAATCAGGTGTCGATTGTGAATCCGAGAGCGCGATGGTCGCAGAAATTGCAAACAACCAGAAAAAATAGTTTGTAAAAAATTTCACACTTCTTAAAAGTTAGAAATTTTACATTTAGGTACATCGCATTTCCGAAGTTATTTATGAATATTTTTCAAGAATGTGGGTACCGTTCGAAAGCTCATTATATTTGCTGTCTCACAGAACAAAAAGAAAGTCGATGCTGTCTTGAACAACCACTCTGTAAACTCTATATGGTCAAGAATTGTAATAAAAATCTCAGTCGCGAGGTATTTTCGTTATGAGTGCAGATAGAGGTATAATACATGTGCGATACAAAATATGTCGAATGAATCAAGATAGTTTTTTTTAATAAAACATTTTTTCAATCAGACCAACGGTTTAAGAAATATAAGAGGTTGAATATTTATTAAAAACGTAACGCGAGCGTCTCAGCTCCTGGCAACACCAACCGACGCGACGCCTGCCTTTATTAACACGCACGCTGTCGCATAAGTCCGTCTCAGTCACACTCCCGCAGACCCGGTCTGTTTTCTTGTAACGCATTTTTTAAGAATTGTCTAAGAAATGTGTTATTGGTTGCGTTTTGTCCTAACAGGAAAATAAAAGTTAGTAGCGCCTAAAATAATCTTACACAAACGTACCATAATCTCTCCGTAAGCAGCCGCAGCCGTGGTTAGGGCTATTAGTTTCCTTTTTTTAGTTTGTTTTGTCTCTTTTGATTTATTCTATGTCCTTAACCACGTTACAAATTATAAAATACAATGTTTCAATTTATGTATAATATTATTATACAGTATGTGATACCATTTTACTCATGTATTCTCTTTCACTCATATTTTTCTCCAATAATATGACATCAGCATGCATGGAAATGAGTACCTCATCAGTTTATGGCACAAAAAAAAGGAAACCACTTGTTAGCTGACACGACAACGTGGAAAAATGTGTTAGCTGGGTCATCAAAATTCAAAGTCGCCGCGCGCGCTAACGCTACGCTACACTTTGGACGCCCAGCTAACAGGTTTTGCCACATTTAAATATCAGCTGACAGTTATTTATGCTCTTTTTACATTGTACACTATTATATATACCATTTTCAGCTTTGCGAAAATGGTCCGAAAAACAATTTTTTTTTGCGTGTTTCTTAGCCTCTCATACCATCACGCCACGCAGTCGCGCCAGCTGACGCTTGTTTTAAGGGTTAACTAAGTAAAAACTACCAGGCAGAATAAAAAGTAATTGTGCGAAAATGACCCGTAAAAATAGGACGCTACCTCCCGTACTAATATAAAAAGATGTCACCTTTCTGTAAGCACTATCTCTGCTTGCGAAAATATAGACTGGTGTCTTACAAACGGTATAAAGGATTAGGGGTATTACCCATATTACACCCTTAAATTAAACACTATACGACAATTTACAATGGGCGTTTATTGAACAGTAACAATGGCTCGATACATTGCTCTATTTATCGACCGTCCTTCTTGGATGTCGCGTACGAAGTTCTCATATGTGGGCCGCGGCTCCTTCGCGCACCCCTTGGTATAATAAAGCTCCCTTAGCGAGCCGTAATAAAACGTGATGTTTTCATGTTTCACGAAGTTCCGCTTACATATATACCTATAGTATAAGTTATTCCAAGTACAAAATCTGAAAATTGGATTGAATTTTTAGATTTTATACTTGAAATAGCTTATACCTGGTATATACTTGCATTGTGGAACCGGCCCTTCGTAAAATTTCTAAAAGTGCGAACTGTGTACTCCTGTGCTGAATTAGCTTGCAAAAAGCGTTGTTCATTGACTTATACCCGGTTTCACAAAGAGTGATTATATGGTATATGATTGGTCGCTTTTTATGTTTACCAAATGATATGGGCTCAAACCAACGTTATTCATCTGTTAAATATTAACAAATGATTGTGATCTTAATCACGTTTGCGAAAACATACTTTAAATTCATTTGTAGACTGTCAGTCAGTTCGGACGTGTTTTAAACGCTCTAAAGTAACTTTAAAATTTGTGCTTAAAGACCTTTTCTTTTTGAATTAAAATTACGGACAGTTTTTCTTGTTTAAGTTACTCCTTTATTTAATCAAAATCGGGCCATACATATAATAATTGCAGTGAATTTTGCCTTTGTACATTTATAAGGTACGTGTGTCAAATTCCATAATCAAACGCGTGGGTGATAACCGCTATGTGAACTCATGGTAATTGATATGAAGACTTTACCGTAAATATTATCTGTACACAATAAATACAAATTGTACTGGAAATTAAAAAGATGTCTACTTTTTGTGGAAAGTGCGCAAATCTGATTAATCCCTCAAGCAGCTTTATTCGCTGTCAAAGATGCCTTCAATGGTACCATGCCGCGTGTACAGGTCTCTCGGACACAGAATTTGCTTTCTTCCTTAATGAAAAGAAGAAAAAATCTACGACTGGATGGGTCTGTAAAGGTTGTATGGTGGAATCAGTTTCTGAGGAAAACGCAGGGGGTACTTATCATGATGTGGCACCTGGGAAGTCGATTAACCAGATTGAATCCTTGATGGATTCCATCTTTACAACATTTAAGGCGGAAATGCTGAATATGTTTTCAATTGAATTTGGCAAGATAAACGATCGCCTTATTTACCTGGAAAAGGAGAATGTGAATCTAAAAGCGGAAGTAGCTACATTAAAAAACAAATCGATGGACGATCATCAGGCTATTTTGGATGAAATTCAAGGTAGGCAATACAGATCCTCGAATATCATTGTATTTAATCTCAAGGAGCCAACCACCATTAGTAGTGAGGAAAGGAAAAATGAAGATTTTGTCAAAGTTGATGCCGTTGTAGCACCCATTGTTGGCGATGCAAAAATTAAAACTATGTTTCGTTTGGGAAGAAAAGGGGAAACACCTCGGCCTATTAAAGTGGTGTTTGAAAAATCGGAGTATCCTCGGCATTTGCTACGTAACAAGGATAAACTTCCAAGCGAAATAAAAATTGGTGCTGATAGGACCAAAATGCAGAGAGACCAACTGAACAGTGTCATTGCAGAAATTGCAACCCGCACTAAAAATGGAGAAGAGAATTTAACCTTGAAGTTCATAAACAATCGCCCAACAATAATTAAACTTCAACCACCAAAAAACTAAGTGATTCCCAGCAGTGCCATACTTTCACCATTTGCTTATATTACCAAAATGTGCGCGGTTTACGAACTAAAACAAACGAACTTTTAAATAACGTGCATCTATTTGACTTTGATGTTATCTGTCTCACCGAAACGTGGTTAAGTAGTGATATCGGAGACTTGGAAATGTTTTCTGGAAACTATACACTTTATCGTAACGATCGCGTAGCGCGTAAAGGAGGAGGCACTTTGGTGGCGGTAAGAAATAACTTCTCTTCCACGAAAATAAATTTACCAAGAACCTTAGACGAACTTGAAATAACTCTGGTTAAATTAAAATTAAATGCCAATCAGTACTTAATCATTGTGAATGCTTATATACCACCAAATACGGCTGCTGCTACGTACGAAGAGCTCTTTCATGCATTGGAGGAGGTGTTGTATCTGGAGGCTTACGTCATCTTTACGGGTGATTTTAATATTCCAGAGTATTTCGCCTGTAATAGTAAATCTACGGGATCTGCTGTATTAGGGAGTGAAAAGTACGTGCTATTAAAAAATTTTCTATAAATTTTCAATAAAGTTGTCAATATAAATAATCGCATTCTTGATCTTATTATCGTACCTAAAACGCTAACATGTGATGTTATGCAGGACATTCAGCCTTTAGTGAAGGTAGATAGCCATCACCCACCCTTAATGTCTTTGTTGCAAGTAACTAGCAAAGTCAAATCAATAAACTTCCAACGGAAGTTAACACCGTCTTACAATTTTAAGAAGGCTAATTATTTTGGGTTGTATACTGCTATGGCCAACATTGATTGGGAAGTCCTTTATTCTTGTGTTGATGTCAATACTGCTTGTAAATATTTGTACCAGAATGTGTATTCCACCTTAGACCAATTTGTCCCAAAGACAGCTGGAAGCAGAAACCAATTAAAGTATCCTCCTTGGTTTAACGGTGATATAGTGCGACAATTACGTATTAAAGAAAGATCCAGAGCGCTATACATAAAAACCAGGAAAGTGAGAGACAAAGAATCATTCCAAATAGAACGGCGGGAATTAAAGCGAATGATTAATAACGCCAAGAGTTCTTATATCAACTGCACCGAACAAACTTTGAAACAAAATCCAAACGCCTTATGGCGACTTGTTAATTCCATGAAGAAATCTACGAGGATTCCAGGGGAAATGCGATTTGGTACCGAAATTTTGGCTTCTCCAGAAGGTATTGTTAATGGGTTTGCTAGGCATTTCCAAGACATATTTACACCACTAATCAATACGGTCCAAAAGCTGCCCAACAAATCACTAGACTACATGTGCTTTACTCTAGTTAGCGAGGAAGATGTCATTAAGTCTCTGAAGAAACTTAAGTCAAAAAGCACCGCTGGATTGGATGGAATTCCATCGTTCATTCTAAGGGATTGTTGGCCGGTCTTAGTGAAACCTCTAACCCATTTATTTAACCTTATCATTCGTACATCGGAATTTCCGGTAATGTGGAAGTGCGCTAAAGTGATACCAATCCTGAAATCGGGAGATCCAGCGGACATTACTAACTATAGACAAATATCTCTGCTCAATAATTTTTCGAAAGTGTTTGAGTGCGTATTACACGAAAAAATCTTCACTTCTGTCATGAACTTCTTATCGAAGGATCAACACGCATTCATCCCAAGGCGATCTACTTGTACGAATTTGGTCAATTTTACCCAATATGTATCTAACGCAATGGATGTTAACAAACAGGTAGATGTATTTTTTGCAGACTTTAGTAAGGCATTCGATAGACTTCAGCATCCCATTTTAATAAACAAGCTGCGTAATATGGGTGTAAATCAAAACCTTATTGATGTTGTCTCATCATATTTGGCCAATAGGAAACAGTGTGTCGTTGTAAATGGGTACACATCTTTTGCATATGTGTCACCAAGCGGTGTTCCCCAGGGTTCCAATTTGGGGTCACTATTGTTTTCCATTTTTGTTAATGATATTGCATCTATTTTTAAATGCAACTCACTAATATATGCGGACGATTTAAAAATATTTACTGATATAAACAGTGCTAATGATTGTAAAGTGTGCAAAGGGATCTTGAGTTATTGTTGGGGTGGTCTGAGGAGAACAATTTGGAACTAAATTTAAAAAAATGTTTTGTGATGACTTTCTCTAGAAAGTTGAACAACATCTGTTATGAATATAGACTTCAGAATTATGTTGTAGAGAGAGTGCGTGAAATTAGGGACTTGGGTGTCACATTAGACCAAAAATTGACTTTTCTAAGTCACATTGATAAATTATGTACAGACTGTATTAAAGTCCTGGGTTTTATAACTAGAAGTTGCAAATTGTTTAAATCTAGTGATGTATTGCTGAAATTGTATAATGCGTTTGTTGACTGTAAGTTAATGTATTGTGCAGTGTGTTGGTCTCCAACTAAGGTCACCTACATGAAAAAGATTGAATATGTACACAAACGTTTTCTGAAGTACCTTTACTTTAAACAATTTGGCGTTTATCCAATTCAAGGAACGTCGTATGAATCCTTAGCAGAATTGTTTGAAATCAATATAATGCGACACAAATATGATATACACAATGCACTTTATTTGTTTAAATTGCTGCATAATTTGATTGATGACGTGCGTATACTATCACAGATTAAGTTGAGGACACCTAGATCTGGTTTAAGGAATTATAATATTTTTTATTGTCAAAAGCCTAACACTTATCATCAAGCAAATTCTCCTCTTCATAAAATGGCGAAAATTTGTAATCAAATATTATCTTGTAATATAAATGTGGATATATTTAATGATAGCTATGGCCAGTTTTTGAAGAATGTAATTAATCACTTTAACAACTAAGGACCCTTTACTGTCTTTTGCCATCTGTCAATTAAGTATGTTAGTACTGTTATTGTCTCGGACTGTTGTTCACTAATATTGCCCTATAATTGGTGTTATCACTGTTGGGATAATAAACTTTATTATTATTATTATGGTCGGTGTTTCTTGTGAGAACTCAGGTCTAGCCTGGTTAACTAATCGCACGGATTAAAATCAAGTAACGATTAGTGCCTGTGTCTGTGTCTGGTGAAGTTATAAAAAAAAAAAAAAATCACACACGTACATTGGACATCTAGGGATAATGTAATTCGTACTTACCAACATACCTATTAATGGCCCCACTAGTCAACGCTATCAGGAAAGAAGAAAACAAACCAAAAATATCATTATAATAATTCCTGTAATTTTATTAAATAGAGTTTATTGTGTAAGTGTTTCTTTGGCTTTGCGTTTGGGTTGAATACGAGTGGGTTGTGACAATGTGGTGTGTTTATGTGAAGAAGGAGTTTTGTGTTTTTTAATTGTATTTATGGTGTTTCTTTGTTCCTGAGGTCGTATTTGTGAGGTTGTTTGGGTTTTTGGTGGAGATATTGCAATATTTTGTGAGCCTGTGGTGCTGTTAAGGTTTTTGCGCTTCGGTTGTATACGAGTGGGTTGTGACAATGTGGTGTGTTTCTGTGAAGAAGGAGTTATGTGTTTTTTAAGTGTGCTAGGGCGTGGGTGGACCTGTCTTTGTAGTGCATGTTGCGTTACTTGTATTTATGGTGTTTCTTTGTTCTTGACGTTGTATTTGTGTGGTTGCTTGGGTTTTTGGTGGAGATATTACAGTATGTTGTGAGCATGTAGTTCTGTTAAGGTTTTCGCGTTTCGGTTGAATCCGAGTTGGTTGTGATAATGTGGTGTGTTTCTGTGAAGAAGGAGTTTTGTGTTTTTTAATTGTGCTAGGACGTGTAACTTTATTGGGTGGACCTATCTTTGTAGTGCAAGTTGCGTTACTTGTATTTGTGGTGTTTCTTTGTTCTTGAGGTTGTATTTGTGTGGTTGCTTGGGTTTTTGGTGGAGATATTGCAGTATTTTGTAAGCTAGTAGTGCTGTTAAGGTTTTTGCGTTTGGGTTGTATACGAGTGGGTTGTTTCTGAGAAGAAGGAGTATTGCGTTTTTTAACTGTGCTAGGACGTGTAACTTTATTGGGTGGACCTGTCTTTGTAGTGCAAGTTGCGTTACTTGTATTTATGGTGTTTCTTTGTTCTAGAGGTTGTGTTTGTGTTGTTGCTCGCATTATTGGTGGAGACATTACGGTATTTTGTGAGCCTCTAGTGCTGTTAAGGTTGCTGCGTTTGCGTTGAGTACGAGTGGGTTGTGATAACGAGGTGTGTTTCTGAGAGGAAAGAGTATTGTGTTTTTTAGCTGTGCCAGGCCGTGTAACTTTATTGGGTGAGGGCGTCTTTGTAGTGCATGTTGCGTTACTTGTATTTATTGCGTTTGTTTGTTCAGGAAGTTGTGTTTGTGTGGTTGGTTGAGTTAAGTTTGGAAATATTACAGTATGTTGTGTGTCATGTTGTGAGTCTAAAGTGCTGTTTAGGCTTTTGCGTTTGGGTGGAATACTAATGGGTTGTGATAATGTGGTTTGCTTCAGAGGTGAATCTCTGATTGTAGTATATGTTGTATCATTTGTTGTACTTGTTTGTTCGGTAAGTTGTATTTGTGTGCTTGTTTGGGTTAGAGGTGGAGATATTACAGTATGTTGTGTACCGTGTTGTGAGCGAGTACTGTTGTTTACATGTATACGATGTGGATCATTTCTGTATGTAGTATCTTGTGTTATGTTTAGAAATTTACGAACAATATGGCATGTGTTGATAATGACTGCTTTTTGTAAATGTTTGTATGTGTTTTTGTCTAAACCTAATAGTTGTAAATTGTGGTGTATTGTCTTTGGTATAACTCCAGTAGCACTAAGAATAATGGGAACTGTAACAGTAGATTTCATTCTCCATTGCGTCTTAAGCTCGATAGCTATATCGGTGTATTTGCGGTGTTTTTCTGCATGTGTTTTAGTTAAGTTGTTAGTGTTTGGGATGGCAATGTCTATAATACAAATGGATTTTTGTGTTTTATCTATAAGTGTAATGTCTGGTCTATTATTGTGGATAGTTTTATCTGTGAGTAGTGTCCTGTCCCAATATAATTTGTGTGTGTTGTTTTCGAGTATGATCTGTGGCGTGTATTTGTAGTATGGTGTCGTATCTGTTATGAGATTGTGTTTAAGTGCTAATTTTTGATGTATGATTTTAGCTACCTGATCGTGTCGATGTTTGTATTCAGTTTGTGCAAGTCGTGTGCATGCCGATATTATATGTTGGATTGTTTCTGATGTTTGTGAACAAAGTCGACAAGAATCATTTGTCACTGTTTTATCTTTATGTATGTGTTTTTTTATAGTTGCGTGTGTTAATGACCTGGTCTTGTATTGCTAACATGAAACCCTCAGTCTCCGGGAAGACATCACATTCAGACAACCAACTGTGCGTTGCTATAGAGTCAACACAATCCTGGCCAACCTCTTGTGGAAATCGTCCATGTAAAGGCTTTTGGTTCCATGTCTGTATGTTATTTGTGATGTATGTAAGTTTGGATGTGTGTGGGAGTACATTAGTTTCGTGTAGGTTAAGTGGTGTGTAAGATTTGTCTGCATATGTTACTGTTTTGTGTAAGACTGAAGTATCTGATTTGTTATAAAAGTATTGTCGTAAATTGTGTATTTGTGTTTGGTGTAATAGTTTTATATCTGTAAGTCCTCTACCTCCTTCCGAACGAGGAAGGTAAAGTCGTATACTGGAGGAGTGAGGGTGATGTATATGGTGTTTTGTTAATAGTGTTCGTGTGTTTCTCTGTATTTGTTCTAAATCTGTATTTGTCCAACGTATAATCCCGAAAGAGTATGTAAGCACTGGTATGGCATAAGTGTTAATAGCTTTGATTGTATTTCTACCGTGTAATTTTGTTTTAAGTATACTGCGTACTCTTTGTAGGTATTGTGTGATAAGTGTTTGTTTTATACTCGTATGTTTAATATGTGTATTTTGCGGAAAACCAAGATACTTATAAGTTTCATTCTCGTCCATGGAATTTATTAAATTACCCTGTTCTAGCTCATAATCTAAAAGTTGTCCTTTACCAGCTGTGATGTGTTGTGTTTTACATTTATCAATTCCAAAGTCCATTTGTATGTCACGTGAGAATGTTTCGGTAATGTGTAGAAGGTGATTAAGTTTTATGCTTGTGGAAGAGTACAATTTAAGATCGTCCATGTAAAACAGGTGTGTAATGTTGTGATGTATTTCGTGGTTGTGTTTAATATTGTACCCAAAGTTAGTAGTGTTTAACAAATGTGAAAGTGGATTAAGAGCAAGACAAAACCAGAGCGGACTTAAAGAATCGCCTTGAAAAATTCCTCTTTTAATTTGTATTGGGTCGGTAATAAGTTTTGTGTCGTTTAGTGTAAGTGTTAACGTAGTGTTCCAACATGACATTATGTAATTGAGGAATTGTGTAATATTGTTGCTGACTTTGTATATTGAGAGTACTTGTTGTAACCAAGAGTGTGGTACTGAATCGAATGCTTTTTTGTAATCAATGTATGCAGTGTGTATTTTTCGTTTGTTATGTCTGGATTGTTCAAGTATAACAGAGTCTATAATGAGTTGCTCTTTACAGCCTCTGGAATACTTGGTACACCCTTTTTGTTCTTCGTATAGAATGTTGTTATCAGTACAGTGTTGGTATATTTTGTTTGTAATGCATGATGTAAGGATTTTGTATATTGTAGGAAGGCATGTAATTGGTCTATTTAGATGGGTCTTGTGTATTGTTGTCTTTTGGGAGCATGTAAGTGATACCTTGTGTAAAGAATGCAGGAGTGCGATCTGGTGAATTAAGAAGTTCAGTAAATTGTTGTGCAAGGTAAGAGTGAGTGTAGGTAAAATATTTCCACCAAATGTTGTGAATGTTATCAATGCCTGGACTTTTCCAGTTATGTAAGTGATTAATAGTTTGAATGATGTCTGTTGTAGTGATGTTTGTGTTATTCATAGGAGTAATGTATTCAGTGCGTGTGGTTTCTATGGTAATCCACG
The DNA here is from genome assembly GCF_008802855.1 of Photinus pyralis. Taxonomy (NCBI): domain Eukaryota; kingdom Metazoa; phylum Arthropoda; class Insecta; order Coleoptera; family Lampyridae; genus Photinus; species Photinus pyralis. The sequence continues at coordinate 22,511,417 of NW_022170403.1, forward strand.
GGGCGTGTGGATTGTGTTTAATGTCTTTGGTCCATAAGTCAAACCAGTATTGCTGAAGTGAGTGTAGAGATGGTGGAATGAGTTTT
>NW_022170403.1:22511602-22527466 GCF_008802855.1 Photinus pyralis
TTCCATAAATAAAAAAGTTGGCACTGCGCATGCGCAAAACCAAATTTTGAAATTGGCGTTTGATTTTCCTTTATCCCAAGTGCCTATGTATCCAATTTCGTTTAAATTCTTCCATAAATAAAAAAGTTGGCACTGCGCATGCGCAAAACCAAATTTTGAAATTGGCGTTTGATTTTCCTTTATCCCAAGTGCCTATGGATAAATTTCGTTTAAATTCTTCCATAAATAAAAAAGTTGCCACTGCGTATGCGCAAAACCAAATTTTGAAATTGGCGTTTGATTTTCCTTTATCCCAAGTGCCTATGTATCAAATTTCGTTTAAATTCTTCCATAAATAAAAAAAGTTGGCACTGCGCATGCGCAAAACCAAATTTTGAAATTGGCGTTTGATTTTCCTTTATCCCAAGTGCCTATGTATCAAATTTCGTTTAAATTCTTCCATAAATAAAAAAGTTGGGACTGCGCATGCGCAAAACCAAATTTTGAAATTGGCGTTTGATTTTCCTTTATCCCAAGTGCCTATGGATAAATTTCGTTTAAATTCTTCCATAAATAAAAAAGTTGGCACTGCGCATGCGCAAAACCAAATTTTGAAATTGGCGTTTGATTTTCCTTTATTTCAAGTGCCTATGTATCAAATTTCATTCAAATACTTTTATAAGTAAAAAAGTTTGCAATTCGGTTTATAAATGGTCGATATGCGAAAAGGGCACTGTGAATTTTGAATCGATTCGATCCAACTTTTGGCATTGCGTATTATATGGCTAAATCTATGCCCATATTGAATTTCATGCAATTCAATTCATAACTAACGGAGATGTAAAAGCGATAGCACATTTCTAAACAAAGTTATCGTTCACACGGACAGATAGATGGACAGACAGACAAAGGAACAGACGGAGAGACCAACCGGCAGGCGACAGATAGCAATCCAAAATTATAAACGATCTCTAGGATCGTTAATAAACGGCAAAAGTGTAAAATTATGGAACATGTAAAAAACGGTTTTTTGTTTTTTTTACAATAACTTTTTTTGTAAGCGGTACAGAAAAAATTCCTTCCTTGGTACAAGACTCGACACCATAACGAACCAAATAGCGAAAAAAGTAGAACAATAGCTCTTAAGATAAAAAAACTAGTAGCGTCGCAAAGTTAGCGGACGGACGGACGGACGGACGGACGGACAAAGTGGCCACAATAGCGCATTTTTTTTTTATTTTTGTGGAAATGCGCTAAAAAGGCTCTGTCGCGGATCTGAATAACTACCGAGCCATCTCTATAACCTCCGTTTTCAGTAAAATCTTTGAATCCGTTTTAAAAATGCAAATTGAAGAATACTTTGAGAATAATCATTTGTATAGTGAGTGTCAATACGGTTTTCGTAAAGGAAAATCAACTACCTTAGCTTTAAGTCAATTAACGCGATTAGTATCCGACGGATTCGAAAGTAATGAATATGTACGAGTAACGTGTCTGGATTTTAGTAAGGCGTTCGATTGCGTGTCTCAAACGATTTTAGTGAGCAAACTTAGGCTTTACGGCTTTGACAACAGTAGTGCAAAATTAATACAGTCATTCCTAACGAACCGTCTACAATATGTGTCATATAACAATTGTCTGTCAACAATATCGGAAGTCAAACATGGTGTGCCACAAGGATCAGTTTTGGGGCCAATTTTATTTCTTATATATATTAACGATCTTCCAAATTGTGATCCAAATACACGTCATATTATCTTTGCTGACGATACAACCCTAATTAATCTATATGACGATGTACAAAATATTGAACCCGGTACGAACTCAGCTGTAAGTAAGGTAGAAGAATGGCTCAAGTCAAATAAATTGCTAATGAATAAAGCTAAAATACAACATTTGGTATTAACCCTTAAACGAACCAAAGTATTAAGCGAACGCAGAGGGCTTGGATTATTGGGCGTAACACTTGATTCGGAGTTGAAGTGGGACCAACATGTTAACGTTCAGCGTGTTAAATTAGCTAGAGCACTATTTTTGATTCGCAATTTAATAAGGGTGACTCGAAGGAAACTGTTATGGCAGCATACTATGGCATATTTCATTCGGTATTATCTTATGCAATTCTTGCATGGGGCCATTCTGCCCACTCTCGAGTATTATTTGGTTTGCAGCGCAAATGTATACGATTATTAAAAAACCTTAAATACAGAGATTGTTGTCGTCAGGGTTTTATCGAATTAAATATATTGACATTACCTTGCATTTACATACAGCAATGTTTAATATATACTAAAGAACACATGACTACTTACTAACTGTAAGCACGGATATTCATACTTACAATACAAGGAACAAAGAGAATCTTTATATACCGTTTCATACATTAAACAAGACCAAAGATGGCACTACATTTTACGGCATGAAATTTTTCAATGTCTTGCCAAAACAAATAAAATATTTAGATTTGCACGCATTTAAAAACTGTGTAAATAGTTACCTTAAACGAAAAGCTTTTTATTCTTATGAAGAATTTTTAAAAGATAAATTTGATAACATTTAAGTTTTAAAAGCAACAGTACCTTGTGTGATCATGTTCTCGTGTCCTTTGTCTTTTTTTTTTAATATTATGTAATTGTACCTGATGACGTGTGAAAATACTATTGTATAGATCACAAATAATAAAATGAAAAATGAAAAAATGAAAATAGTGGCGGTGCTGTAGCAAAAAAATGGAAGTTGCCGAAATGTTGTCCAACAGTGGTGGACCTCCATCAGTTAGACAGTCTACTTTTACTGCTCCTCCAGCAACAGCTTCCAGTTCCAATGCTGGTTTTATACAGCCTGAATTAGGTAACCCAGAAAATACTAATGTGTTGCAGCAAAATCTGCCCGGCATTTCAGTCAATGCAGGAGTAAATTCAACCGTTACAATTACTATTTACAATAATTACAACACCTCTTCATAATGTATAATTTTGTACAGTTAAGCAAGTTGTTTAGTTTAGTATACTTCTGTTTTATTCTTATTCCGCATTACTTATTTATTACTGACAACTGAGCGCAGTCACTTGATCAATCGTATTGACGTAGGTTGCTTAATAGTCCAGTCAAATTAGCTCTAAAAGTAGTATAAACTGGATGTTGTCATTTCACTGAACGAATCGGGACAATTATTGGAAAAGATTGTTTTACGGTTTCACTATGTATAAAAAAATTGGGAACACTCTTGTAGTCCCCCAGTTTGAAAGACAAAGCATCCCTTTTTCTACTTGTTTATTTAATTAATCAATGAGTATGAAACCTACGGTGATCTGGTTTGTCATATTGTTTTGTTATCAAAAGAAGTTACTAAATACGGATTCTCAAAAAGATCGGATGAATTTTACTTAATAAAAGTGTTAATTTTCGAGATTACTTTTTTTACATTTTTCCATAAATAACAATAACATTGACGTTTATTGAAAAACATTTCAAAAATATTTACTTGTATAATGTACGAGTATATCGAGAATTGATGTTAAGACTTAAAATTTACGTACTGTATCATATTCGTATAATTTAAGACATTTTGGCAAAGTCAATTCAAATTCAATAGACAATCACGTTTTCCAATTATTTTTCAATTACGAGTCACATGGGCCTGTGTAAATACTACAAAAGCAGTTAATTACATTTTAATTGTCAACATCTGTTATATCCGTGTTCATATTGATGAAAATACTTTTGCGAATAAATCCGTTGTACGGACTACGCAAATTAAAAATAGAAAGCGTATCATACCTGCAGCAACTATGGTTGATCCTCCAGCGGGAATTCCTAAAGACAAATTTATTTCTCCCCTCTCTTCAATGAAAGCGACCGTTCCCACAATTAAAAATGAAATACCACAAACGATCTGGAATTAAAAAGAAAAATTTTATTTCATATGCCTTCTTGAATAGGACTTGATTAAAGTTAATTACCTAATTGATAATTAATCTGCAACGGATTGCGGTTTCCCAATTACTTTCATTGCAGCTGTTGTTCAAATTAGCATGTTGTAAGTTGATAAGACAAAGAAAGGCAAACGATAGCTTAGATAGCTAATGTATACCTAATCTTACAATGGGATGAATATGTCAAGAAGTGGCAAACCGTTCGAATACCAAACAGTCTGCAAAGTCATTAACGACATTTACCCAGAAAGTTGAACATTCCCTCTAAATTAAATTTTCGGTGCACGCTTGAAACGAATTCTTATAATGCTTTTATCAAATATTCAAAGTATTCATCGATCAATCGGGACTTATTTAAGATATACGTTTAAAGCAAAATTTAATTAAACGAAATTTAATTACCTGCAGTACTCTAAAACGTAGAACGGTAGCGAAGGGATAATATTCCTCCAATAGGGTTTCCGCATTTTTATCCAAATCAGACGGTGCGACAGATTCTTTCAGTCGGGACAAACTAACCTGAAAGAATTGACTAGAATTACTAAGGCGTATATTAACGGCAATTCAGTGTAATGTGGCGCAATTTCTTTATTGCACGGGACTTTTAGAATGTAAAGTGGAAAACTTTTATCCTGCGATAAGTAAGCATTAAGCGCCCAGCAAACTTTGTGGGGCAGATAAATTTAAAAAGTGGTAGGTAGTCTACATTTAAGGCGAATAATTATTGAAGGTAAAACAAAAACAGCAATATGAATATTTAAATTGTAAATAAATTATAACATTAGTCGTAGTCTAATTAATAATGCATTTTAGGAGAGTAAATGAAATCGTGTAACCCTACTTACCGTAATTGATATTTCAAATTAATCTACAGAATGTGAGCAAATGTCACCCCAGGCATTCTAACAAGGTTTGTATTCCTAATCTTCGGGATGAGCTGAAATTTCAACCAAATTTACAAGATCGTACTTTATATGTTTACATATAAATATTTTCTTAAAATTTTGCCACACCCACTTATCTCCCTCTTTGGTAATATGAACCACATCCCCTTTTTTTCTAAAATCTAAGACAAAACTGTATAGATCAGATAAATACTATTCAAGATACAAGGTTGAAAAATCCTCTGACGTGATTGAAGATTGATTCTTCTGTGAGCTATGTTTATTACGTTCAAAGTTGACTAGTTTCCATGTATCTCGGATTTTGTTGTTGGATTTATTCAGAAAATTGTCATATGCAATGTTTTTTGCAGAGATTATAGCTCTGCGGTATTCCCTCTTATATGTCTTTAACTGACTATGGTTTTTATTTACTTCACAAATTGATTTTAAGGACCTGAGTTTACTTCGCATACATTTTAGTTCCTTGTTTAAACCAGTATACAGGATTTTTGTTGGCACCCCTACACTTATCACGTAGAGGAAAGTGAACAGTGTAATTTGATCTTTGGTGAACAGGAATTAATGACTGAAAATGACTAACCAAGTAATTCGCCATGGAAGTAGAATTGTTCATATCGGTGTCAACAATGCACAAGTTGACATTGAGTAAATCACTTTTAAAATTTTCAATGTTTTTACATGAATAAGTTCGTGTTGGGCGAGGTGTATTATTTGACGGAATTTGACTTTTAAAAGTTAAATACTGACCCCTGTGGTCTGATAAACAAGGCTCAATCACCTCACATTGAAAAGTGTTCTGAGTCAAATTCAAGATGATGTTATCAACGCATGTGGCAGTGCTCGCAGTGACTCTAGTGTAATCCACAATCGTAGTTTTTAAGCCCAAAGATACGGTGACAGACAACAAATCAGATAAGAGATTTAACAATAAAATTAACATTGAAGTCTCCTGCTAAGATAATGTAATTACACCTTTGCGAAAAGAAGGCCAAAACACTTTCTAATTTTTCTAAAAATATGTCACCTTTTGGTGATCTATATACAGTAACAATAACAATTTTTCTTATTGGAATTAAAACACCGCAAAACTCAGCATCCAGTTCTGCGCTGAATTGTTTTACACACAGATTCACATTCAATAGTCTTTACAAAAAATACAAACACCTTCATGGACTTGTTTAACTCTACAGTACTTAGACCCTAACTTATATCCAGGAATTTTTACAGAGTCTAGCTAGATTGTCTTCATTCAACCAGTGTTCGGAAAGGCAGAGAAAGTCGGTATCACATTCGTTTAAAAATAAGGACAGTTGTTCAAGTTTATTTGATAAACACTGTATATTAATGTGAAACAGATGCACATTGTTGTCATTTTTTGAAGTTTTGACGTTCGTGAGGCGCTTATTACCCGACCTTTTAGGAATGTAACCCTCACCACTACCCGGAAACCCGATGAACTTTACTTTATGTCTAAAACTTAATTCTAATTTTACCGTCGTTAGTAATGGGCAGCGGTCTTTCTTAATCCTAAAAAATTTCTTGTGTTACTGAAGGTGAAATTGTGTTCCTGTGAGCTCTTTACTGAACCGTTGATTACCACCGGAATATGTTCCACTATGGGACCCACCTTATCCATCCTTGTCAAGGAAATTTTTTGCACAAGGACCCTTGACAGCTTAATTTTAGCACGCCTGTTTAGATGAATGCCGCTCCGTACGAAATCCATTTTTAATAAAACTTGATTTACGTCCAGAAAGTAAAAGTTTTCTCTATTATAAGTGATACGTTGCAATAGGTTGTTAATCGCACTATAGTTATTTGTTTCATTAGTACAAAAAATGACAGTTTTCGGGACGAGGAAGATAGTTGCTGGACGACGCGTTAGCGGAGTCCAGCAACCTTCCGAGTCCCGAAAACGCATTTTTTGTACGAATAAAACATAAAATTTTTTCTCCAACCCCCTTTACTTCAAATTATATTCGAATTTAACCAATAGATTCAGTCACAGTTTCACTACTAGTATGAGAACTTCTGCTTTCTTGTCCTCACGTGTCATGCCACTCTAGTTTTTAGGTTAACTTATAACCTATTCGTTCTTACTTCTTACTTCTCTCCTCTCGCGACTTTGTAGGGAGCAAATCTAAGGTAGCATGTTCTGCCGTTTCTATAATCTCTGGCGGAGTGCAATCCATGTCGCTATCAGTTTCAGTCATTTCTATTGTATACACAATTAATATTGTTATATTTTGTATTGAAATAAAAAACTTACCATACAGTTTTTTAATTAAAATTAATTGCAATTTTGAATTCAAAATGACAGATAATAGTGCAATGGGTCTAAAGTAGATGGCGTTACGCGCGACGGCAGGTTGTATACGTATAATAATTACGTGCACCGAATATGTAAATTACGTTACACATGGTTTAAATAAAAATAGCGAGCGTAAATCATTTTCAATACATGTACATACGTATAGGTAACAGCATTATTTGCATTGAATATGCAATATATTTGATTTGTATGTATAGAAATATCTTACAACCTGCAACGTAAAACCGTTGAGTGAAGGATTCACTCAACGGTAAAACTATGTCAATGTGACATATGTAATTTTTTAATTGGCCAACTTTCAAGGTCAATTTCTTTTTGGTACTAGGACCAAAAGTATCCACTTTTTGTACAGTTGCCATGGTGAAGGCGATTAATCCGCAAAACGTCAATTTTACGTACCGAACACTGTCACAAAATAGCGTCTTATTCAGGTGGTTGGAGAAAAATTTTTGTATTGTACCGAGGGTTAGTAAAATTGAATGGGATTGATACAAAAAACGTATTAATAGTTACATTAAGATTAAGTAGTTGAAGTAAATTATTATTTATATTTTGTAAGTTGAAGTTATGAGACATAACATCATTTGCACCGGCCATTATAACAATACAGTCAGTACCACTTGATTGCTTTGCTACACTTTCAAAGTTTTCGACAACACTAGAAAATTTTGCATGTCGCTGTAAAGTCGTTATTGGAATAATCGTTCAAAATTTCGCTTAAGCCTCGACCATGACTGTTTGCTAAAATGCAATGACGTGACCAGTAGTAGCACTCATTGCAAAGGATCCTATGTTCACGACATTTTGAGTATGCGTAAAAAAGAGAATTTGTAGACTTGTAGACGATAAATGACAAGTGTTTCTAATTTAAATACCTACCTACCACATCCATTTGGACGTATTAGAGCCCCTTCGTACCAGTCGTTTTTTGAAGCAGCTGGTAGCGTGACCCCTTCACACGGTGCGATTTGCAGCGCCACAAGTAGCACGAAGCGATTTTCAGAAGCGCCTTCACGCCATTAAAAAATGGTGTCTGGTTTGAGGAGAGTTGATTTACTTGTGCCTTAGTAAAGAGCGTACATATTTGTGTACTGATATTTTGTATATAAAGCTAAGTTTGTTATGTTTAAGATTGTTATTACTGATATCTGAGGGTTGTAGTTCGACCTTTGAAGGAAGGCGAAGCCGTATTAGGCTAAATACTTCATATTGTGTGGTAAAAACCATTGTAGCACGGTGTGGCAAATTCGAAAATTATAACAGAAATTGTACAGAAGAGACTTGTAATAAACTTCAGTTCTTACTTATCTGAGAAATTTCCGCATAACCGTATCTTTTTTTCGAAGACCCTCTGCGCAGCGTTTCAAAAACGCATCTTGAGAAGGAGCTCCTAGAATCTTACATAATATAAAATACAAATGAAAGTGGTGCCCAAATCGAAAAATCAAAGCATGCGGTGCGTCTGGGTCCGCCAGTGACGTCACTACACGCGGCGAAAAAATTCAGTGATCGAGCAATCCTTAATTATATAGCATCCTTGTGTATTAACAATAGATGTGGAAGTTTTAAACGTGACCAGTGCGATTAAAAGTGGGTACTTACAAAATTATGTTACCAACCAAACATATTATTGTGTTACCGACTGATGATATAAAAAAAAACTAATTTACAATATTAATTTTAACCTTTTCTACGCAATTCGTTACAACTCTTTCGGAAAGAATTTTTCCGCATTCCCACTAAATGCAGCACTCCCTACGGTCGTGCTGCAAACAAAGTGTGCGGAAAAATTAACTTACCGAACTTGTTAGGTAAATAACTATTACGGTTTTGTAAAACGGCAAATTAGTAAACAGATTTTTCCCTAAAAAAATATTTAAACTAATTAGGGGAGCTAGTATATACTTAGATTAAGGGCAAATTTTTCTACTAACGACAATAGCATGGAAATAAAAACACTTTTTGTTTGCCACATTTATATAAATAAATAATTTATGGGTAGCTCCATGTTTATTACGTTCTGAAATATAGTCGTCTGCCACTGCCATGCTTATTTGGCCACCAGGTATCATAAATCAAAAGGTCTTCTTTGACAAAATACACCCAAATAACGTGAAATTATATATAAATGAAAATGGAAAACTGGAGGAAAACTCAAAGTTTATTGTGGAAGGAAGGAAACAAAACGGATGAGTATCATTAAGCACACTCGACTATAAAGTTTTATGTAAAATTTTTATTATTCAAGGAATTGAGAGACTCTCCTGTTGTCTGACCTTTTATATAATGTGGTTAAATGCAGACCAAGTTTACTTGCGACGTAAAAAGTACCTAGGCATTTCGGGGGAGGTAAATTAATCTCACAAAATTTGGTTAGAATAAACATTGCCGGTTATTCATCACGTAAATCGCATTTTTAATGTAGGCACGGCAAACAATGAGGAATAATCCCTGTGAAATTGAAAGTGTAAATTAAGGACCATAATTAACCCTCGATCCGTTTTTACCGCTTACTTACTGTTTGCAATGTGAGATGAAAATCTATTACAAAAAAAATCGCATAGAATCAAAGGATTTACATTGGTAATTGTACGTTACCGATATTAAGGAAAATTGTATTAAATGTGCCACTTGGTGTACTATCATTGAGTAAAAAATTACGGTGATATGACGTGGTTAACTGCTATTCGTAACCTCTGATTTTTCCAATTAGAATCTACGTATTTAATTTTTGCAGTCAACCTCAAATTTCATTTGACAAGAGTATGGTGATTAGAAGAATGATTCTCAAAAACAAATAGGTTGTGCCTAATATTTTTTTCATCTTTTTCTTGTAAACAGTGCTATAAAATTTAGAACTACCACTCATATAACAGAAATGCAGGTGAGTTATTCCCTACAAAATTACGTTGACGATAATGATTGGACAATTGTCCTGGCAACAGTGGCAACATTGGTCAATATTAAGATTGACCAAACACTAACATTAGGTGATATTATTGGAAAAAGTTGAAAAAGTGGTTGGATCGAATTTTTTTGGTGACCCGAAATCGGATCCTACTATCGGGTCCCATTACACTTATTCGTAATTGTTGGTAGCAAATCCGATATGTAAACACAAACCACCAAAACAACCCGTAACAAAACTCGAAAGAATAATCGTATGAAAAATCGCGCGGGAAATCGTAAGCTATTAAAGGAGTATCCCAAATTCTAAACAGAATTAAAAGTTTCTCCAAAAAATGTGGGGTGTTTCATTTCATTTTATTATATAGTATTTTCACACCTCAATTACATAATATTTAAAAAAAAAGACAAAGGACACGAGAACATGAGATCTTATCTGAAAAATATATCATCTTTAAAAATATGTTTAAAGAATATTATTCGCTTTATCAGAAACAGCTCGTTATAACCAAAAAACGATATTTGGACTCTAAGTTGAAAAATGCAACCAACAAGCCGAAAATGACTTGGAATATTATTAATTCTTTAAATGGAAGGTCAAGAAGACCCACGGAAATTACAATTCTCAGAGGGAGTAAAGGTCCCTAACTGGGAAGCGATTAATGAAGTTTACAGATGTACGAGATGTGGGAACGCATATAATTGTCGACATTCCTATTACTAAAACTGATAAAGGACGAAGTTTTATTATTATTGAGGAATCTGAAATGAAAGCATTGCAGTTAATACGGAATTACATATCTCTGCGACCTGAAGGTGTGTCTAATGAAAGATTCTTCCTAAGCCTGCGGGGAAATCTTTGCACGTCTCAGCCTGTGGGCAAAAACACACTTGGAAGCAAAATTGCAACATATTTGGGGTTGCCCGAAGCTAAAGGTTATACAGGACATTGCCTACGACGTACAAGTGCCACTCTCCATTCTGATGCTGGAGGTAGTATGACCAACTTGATGAAATTGGGCGGGTGGCAGAGCCAATCAGTGGCAAAGGATTATATAGATGACAGTCATCGCTTGAAGCAGAACAATGCTTGTCTCCTAGCTGGCGTGTATACAAGCACCTATACTGAAATGAAGGCAATGTCGATCATGGAAAAAGATACGTCACCCAAAAGAACCGAATCGGTTGAGGAAAGAAAATTTATGGGTCTGGGCCAAGCTAGTGCGGTATTCTCTGGACAGTTCCAGAACTGTTCTTTTTACTTCAAAGAATAGCGGTAGGATAATGCGACATCAATGCAGTCCTTTTTATTTAGTTGTTGAAAATAAAAAGTTCGTACCTACAGATTCATTATTCCATATTTATAGAATTTACAGAAATAACGCCCTTGGGCGTTATAGAAATAATGCCCGTTGCTACGCATAATTGGGGTTGTCATGGTGGAGTGCATTATTTGTCATTTAATGTATCTTGATTTAGGATTATTATAACTGAATAATGATCAAGTATGACATAATAGTTATTAAGGTATTCTTTAAACACTCTTTTTTAATGTAATTATCTCGGTAGCTATTCACATTCATATTCATATTTATTATTTGTCACGAAATACATTCCATATACTTGTATAAGAACAAAACGTACGTAACAATGTGTCAATTTTACATAAATTATAATCTTAAGGTAAAGCATACAATGAACAATAAACAATAAAATCATCTTTCGAGATATTCGCTCAAGTGGTAATATGACTGCTCCATCAAAAAGTTTTCTAAATTTCGAAAAGGAAGTAATTTCTTTAATATTGCTCGGTAAGGCATTGAAAATTTGGCACGCTCGGAATAACAAATTCTTTTGAAAGAGTGTGGTCCTATGTCTACAAGGATAATAAAGTAGGACCCAGTATGGATCCTTGCGGGACCCCTGACAAAATTGGCGTTGCTACACCGCGCTGCCCATTAGGTAATTCAAACTAGCTCCGATCTGCCCCGTAGGTAGGATTCAAACAATTTTAGAATAGTTCCTCGAATACCGTAATGGGATAACTTACTAATCAACTTTTCATGGCAAACAGTGTCGAAAGCCGCAGAAAAATACGGTTAAAAGCCGACGATCGACAGCTGTTACAGCTCTGGCAACATACTCACATAGCGCTGTGTTAGTCGACCTGTTTTTTATAAAACCATGTTGAGAGTTATTAATGATCTTAAATGTTGTTAGATAACTAATTAATTGATTATTAATAACAATTTCGAAAACTTTAGAAAAGCTGATCGGCCTGTAGTTGCAGACTTCACTTGGATTTCCTTTTTTTAACAGTGGCCTTACGATCGCTATCTTTAGACGACTCGGAAAAATACCGGTGCTACAACTTAAATTGATAATGTGGCATAGAGGCTTAGATATTAAAAAATTGACCGATTTTATTAAATTGTTACTAATTTCGTCGTATCCACAAGAAAACGAAGATTTCAATGACCGAATCGCAGATCGTACATCTTCATCAACAATCGGTGTTACAAACATTGAATTACTAAATGACGGTGAAAAAGGCATGTTTATATTATGAGTTGGTTGACTAGTGATGTTATAAAAACGTGAAAAATGAGTGGTGAACATATCAATGGCCTTAGGGTCAGATACAGTAGCTCCATCCTCGGTGATCTTTACATCTTTACTTTAATACGACCAGTTTCTGTGTTTATAATATTCCAGATTGTTTTAGTTTTATTAGTAGAGCTCTTTAATTTAGAATCGTAGAATAACTGTTTTGATGCAAGCAGTTGCTTTTGATAGTACGCATGGTACTCTTTATAATTATTAGTGAGTTCGGGATATCTCTTAGATAAGATTTTTAAATCTATGACCTTTCGTTGCAATTCATAAAGCTTCGGAGTTATCCATGGGTGTAATTTACGTTTACTCTTAGAATTTACTAGAGTTAGAGGAAAATTAAGATTAAAGTAATACATAAAAGTATTTAAAAAATTATCAAGGGCCTGTTCAGGGTCATCACTGCCGAATACGTCTCTCCATTCTTCTCTTGAGAGGTCTGCACTAAATTGCTCTTTATTCGTTGGAGAAAACATCCTTTGTTTACGTTGGCTAAAACGATCCCCTATTGATTGACTTTGGATTGCGATCTTTAATAATTGACCATGGTGATCCGACAGGCAAAAGTCAATGTTATCTAAACTACATGCAATAGACTCCGAAATGAAAACGTTGTCTAGACAGGTTTTTGTTGTGGGCGTAACCCTCGTTGGTTCATGGAGTAATATTTTTAGACCAAAAGAGTATAAAAGGTCATTAAGCGCGGTCGTATTTACATTTACGGTATTTAGAAAATTAATATTAAAATCACCGCACAAGATAATTTTTGAAACAGACACTATTTCTTCTAAGATATTTTCCAGTAAATTAAGGAATATGGCAACATCTCCACCTGGTGGTCTATATGCAGCAACAACGACACAGTTTAGATTAATTAGCTTAACTGCACAAAACTCAAAATGACCCTCGCAGGGTTGTACGTTTAATTTGAATGCAGTAACGTGTACATCATTTTTGCTGTAAATTGCCGTCCCCCGATGCTTCATTGAAATACGGCAAAATTGCGAAACCAACGAGTAATCAGTAATGTTTATACACATTAATTTATCTTTAGGTTGCCAGTGCTCAGTAAATAACAACAAATCTAGTGAATGCTTAGCAGAGATTAGTTCTAAATCTAGTAATTTATTTGACAGACACTGGATATTCTGATGGAGCAGAGATATACTCGTTCCTAGACAAAGATGAGCGTTTCTGGTTTTTTTAGTGGCTATTATACTATTATTAACAACTGTCTTAGAATTATTATTTACATTGTCGTTGTAGTTTTTTATAAAAAATTTTTGCACTCACTAATAGTTTTGGATACACAAGATTATCATAGTTGATGTAGGTGACGCGCCCGTTGACCTGTGTTTCCATACATGAATTCAAGATACCAATTACTTCTCTTAAAAGTATCAATTTACCCATTCTATTTAAGTGTAAACCGTGTTTGGTGAAATGTCTAGAATTTAATAAGCTATTTACATCTATATACATGAAACGTCCCGAGTGTTTTTTAAGCGCACTGTAAACCATGGTATTGTTCTGGTAGATGAATTTATTTAAAACCACTCTATTTGACCAAAAAGGAGTTGAGATACATATCAGGTTTAGTCTCTGAGTAAGGCCGCTTAATTTCTTGTTCTTGTCTCGATTTTGGTTCCCTTAAGAGCATCGTTGGATCCACCCATCACAATTAAATAATCCTCACATGTAAAATGCTTTGTCAGTTCTTCTACGTTAACAAGTACTTCATCCAAGCTCGCGTTAGGTTTGAAAAAGTTTGATATGTTATACTTGGCGTCCGGCATTAGGTCACGGAGCAATATTCCTATGCCTCTGGCTTGACTATCACCCAAAATTAGGATTTCATTTTTTCGTTTCGAAGATGAAGGAGCGTTCTCCGATGATAGTCGTCGTCGGTCAGTTTTTGGCACCAGCCTTGGGGTGGGATCATGGATTATGGAAGTGGACGAAATCGGGTTGCTAGTTGCCCCAACAAGTTCGTCAAACAGCGATTTATTAGCGGCTTTGTCACATACAACTTGTGAAGCAGTATTAAGCGATGAAAGAGCTTCGTTTACTTTTTGAGATGCGTCAAAAGAATTAGACCGGTCACGATTGCGTTTAGGTGTAGATTGCTTTTTAGTTTTATTTGCTCGTGTCACAACTTGGACGGCTACGTCATTCTTATTTGAAATCGCACGCGTTCCCTCGTTGACAACTTTTTTTGAGTTTTTCAAAACATTAGTACCTGTATCTTTAGCGATTACGTCGGTTTGAGTAGAGTTTGAAACAAATTTATATGCAGTTTGGATGGCAACATCATTACAATACTTCACAGTTTGAGTTGCTGTGTGTGTACAGTTTACATTAGGCTTTGGTTTTACAACTTCCGATTCTAGTTTTTCTAAAAGCTCAAGGTTTTCTTTACGTAGGTTTTTGATTTCCATTTTTTGGTTAAAAACAAATAGTTGCAGTTTGGAATTTTCTTCGGTAAGTGAACTCTCCATTGAAGTGCTCTCATTGAGGTTGTCTGTACAGTTTACATTAGGCTTTGGTTTTACAACTTCCGATTCTAGTTTTTCTAAAAGCTCAAGGTTTTCTTTACGTAGGTTTTTGATTTCCATTTTTTGGTTAAAAACAAATAGTTGCAGTTTGGAATTTTCTTCGGTAAGTGAACTCTCCATTGAAGTGCTCTCATTGAGGTTGTCTGTACAGTTTACATTAGGCTTTGGTTTTACAACTTCCGATTCTAGTTTTTCTAAAAGCTCAAGGTTTTCTTTACGTAGGTTTTTGATTTCCATTTTTTGGTTAAAAACAAATAGTTGCAGTTTGGAATTTTCTTCGGTAAGTGAACTCTCCATTGAAGTGCTCTCATTGAGGTTGTCTGTACAGTTTACATTAGGCTTTGGTTTTACAACTTCCGATTCTAGTTTTTCTAAAAGCTCAAGGTTTTCTTTACGTAGGTTTTTGATTTCCATTTTTTGGTTAAAAACAAATAGTTGCAGTTTGGAATTTTCTTCGGTAAGTGAACTCTCCATTGAAGTGCTCTCATTGAGGTTGTCTTCGATCTGTCTTTTGAGGGAGTAGTTGTACTTTTTAAGTGATGATATTTCAAGCTGTAATTCGTTAATTACAACAATGTGATCCATGACTGCCGTAGATAATTAATTAAACCTCTGTTTGCACAATAAATATAAAAATT
>NW_022170403.1:22527566-22609369 GCF_008802855.1 Photinus pyralis
GATTCAAAATTCACCGTGCCCTTTTCGCATCTCGACCATTTATAAACCGAATTGCAAACTTTTTTAATTATAAAAGTATTTAAATGAAATTTGATACATAGCCACTTGGAATAAAAGCAAATTTAACGCCAATTTCAAAATTTGGTTTTGCGCATGCGCAGTGCCAACTTTTTTAGTTATGGACGCCTTTACATGAAATTTTATATATAGGCACTTGGAATAAAGGAAAAGCTAATGCCACTTTCAAAATTTAGGTTTGCGCATGTGCAGTTCCAACTTTCTTATTTAGAAAAGCATTGTAATGAAACTCTTCTTATAAACTGAAATTGAAGTAGCATGTCAAAAATGGATTGCACATGTGCAACGTATCTTTCATATGTGTGGCCGGATTTTTACAATTTTAACCAAAGTTGCATCTTACAAATAGCAAATGAATGCAAGTGGAAATGCGCTTTATGTAAATCGTTTACGATTACTTTTTAACTTGTTTAAGTATATGATACAGTTATTTTATCTTCGTTTTTTAATCATTTTAGTAGGACAAAAATGGTAAATTTTGCAAAATTGCGCATTTGTCAATATTGATTTCTTAACTTGAATAATGTCTTCCTTTTTATTGTTTGTCAAGAAAGAAGAAACACGCTTGCAAGAACAGAGGCGAACTGAACCTGTTCCAGCCTATATGCTAAGATTTTCCGCCGCTTGAGCCTTGAACTCAACGCATGCGCAGACATCCGCCTATCTATTGACAGTCTTACATCTTGTATGCCTAATCGTTGACTAAAGTCGTTCAACGATCTTTTAAAAAGTGCTCAAAACACCAAATCGCTAAATTCGCGGCGCGTTTGCATCCTTTTCGTGGGCTCTTTTTTTAAAAAAAGATTCTGCAATTTTTCTCCTTTTTTTAAAATAAAACCTAGAATAGTTTTTGTCATACACGTCATGTATTATTTCTTGGTCATCGAGGAATCGAGTTTGAACTTTTTCCGAAGAAAATTAATGCATAAATAAAGATTTTGTCATCTTTTCGCTAAAGGATTTTGGTTACCAAAATGCTCGCCAAAATGCATATGGATTACTTCTTTGGCATCAGTCTTTTTCTTAGCAAAGTTGGTGAATAAAACCGATTTTGGCCAATTTGGAGCAACAATGTGATAGATGCCAAAGTTTAATTTTTATAGCGAAAACATGAAATCGATAAGTGGTCGTGGGGTCACTAAAAAATTGGAAACTGAAAATAAAGGATTTCAAAATGTTTTTATTTCCATCAGTCTAAGGTCTATCCGAGGGGCTACCTGTTTGAGTAAAAAAGACCAATGGACTTAGTTGTGTTGACACTTTAATCAAGACAACAAAAAAAAACAAAAAATAAAGTTATATTTAGACAAAAAAACAAAAACAATATTCTACCCCAATAATCTTAATAAAACGAAGGGTTACATCCACTAACATATAAATTTTGCAATCAATGTATAAGTATAATGCACTAGGGGCCAATCTAGAAAGGGTATGAGATACAAATTTGGTTAAATGAAAGAAAACTTTCGCAATCAAAGGTCAAAGAAGATAGCGTTTAGAAAACCTTCAAAGATTTTTTGGTTTTGAAATATTTTGAAAAAATCGGATTTTACTATTGTTTCTGCCGTTAGAGAAAAACCAAGGACATTTCGCCACAGCCCACAGCTACTTTTACTGCTCTTTAAGGTGGCCTTGTTAATTTGTTAATCCGACGTTTCGTCTTTGCGGAATCATCAATTGATTCTAAATTTTTGAAAAACCAAAAAAATTTTCAGAAATTTCCCTAAACGCTCGTTGGAGTTTTGACTGCGCAATTTTTCTCCCATTGAATCAAGTGAAACATTGAATAACTTTGACAGATGTGAATTTTTTTTATTATGGATCTGTAGCTAATCGTCAACAACACGCTAAACCACTCCCATGTCGTTTCATTGAAAATATTGAAGCTGTCAGGAGAAGTGTTGCCGAAAATCCGAATGTTTCTTATCGTTGCCGAGCTTAGCAAATAAACTGCAATGGGACCCTTCCTTAAAAGAAGACCTTAACATGTTCCCATACAGAGTACAGTTGACCTACAGATTATTGGAATGGTAACAGACAAACCGCGTGCCTAACTTACGCGACTGTCATTTTCGAATGTTGGAAATGGAGCCGGACATTTGGCAACGAATTTTGATTATCGACGAGACTCATTTCACACTCTCTGTTGCTTTTGGAGCACCGAAAATCCTCACGAAATTCACGGACTGTTTGGGCCGGTATCTACTCCCCCAAGCCATATCATTGGACCTTTCGAAACTGGTTAGACCGTAAATTGCAGTCGATATCGTTGCATGCTGGAACACTTTGTGTTACCGCAAATGCGTCAAAAGAGTCTTGAGGGATTTTTGGTTTCAACAAGACGGCGCAACACGCCATACTACCCACTTAACGACGGACTTTTGCGTCAGAACTTCCCCGGACGTTGTGATGTCAAAAATCAACGATACTGACTGGCCGCCAAGATTACCGGATCTTGCTCCACCTGACGTCTTTGAAAGGGGATTTTTGAAGAGGACAGTATACCTACGATAATAAACCGAACACGATAGCGGATAGAAGAACTCAAACAAAACATTCGAGCCTATTCCGAAATGGGTGCAGAGCGAGGAGGAGTAGAGACACCGACCAAACATGCCAAAAAAGCGCTCACTACTGCCTGCACCAATAATGGCGGTCATTTATTTATTAATATAGAAAGGCTGAATGGTTTATTTCATCGATCTTGTTATTCGTAGTCAAGTCAGTTTTCTATCCTTTGGGCAAGACACAACGTCAAGAAATGTTTGTCCAAAATCACAAAAATATCTCTATGCGGCCCTGGAAAGGAATTCTTAATTTCTGACAAATGAGCCTTTGACCCAGTGTGAGTCATAGAATCAAGTGCAAAACAGGAGTATAATATCCTCAATTGATATTATATTACAGAAGAATAGATGAGTTTGATTTGAAGGGGTCGAAAATTGTGAAAAACGCAACACCTACGCCTTTTCATTTGGCTTTAATTTTAATTGATTCTTTTCTCAATTGAACGTAAACAAAACATATTTATAAGAGCATGTTAAATTTGATATTGCTAAAGAACTGAATAGGAAAGCCTACACTGAGGCCTACACCAAGATTACGAAAATACCAACCTGAGCGGTTACACTTTATTAGTTATAATGGTTGTTGCTTTAGTTTATACACGATTTTCTCATGAGTCATGAAATATCAGAACTGTAAAATGAAAAAAAAATTCGACATTCACTTACACTATTTCAACGTGCACTAAAATGCTTAAAATATCATTAGAAATTGTGACTAAACTACAATTTCACTTTTCGGACTTTGGAATAATTATTCTATAACATGCAAATCTGTACTTTCTCCCATAAAATTTAGTCATTAATTACACATTACACCAAGAATTACTTCTGCATT
Organism: Photinus pyralis; assembly: GCF_008802855.1. NCBI lineage: Eukaryota > Metazoa > Arthropoda > Insecta > Coleoptera > Lampyridae > Photinus > Photinus pyralis. Next base: position 22,531,047 of record NW_022170403.1, read on the forward strand.
GATAAATTATTATGGTTACCTTTGTTTATTTTAATAAGTCGCATTGTAATTTCAAGATCGGGGAAAATGAAGGTCCATTTTGCGTAGACTGGAAGTTCGAACGCACACTTACCTAACAATGAAATTGTGTAGTTTTTCAAATGAATGCGTTTCAATTGTAGTCATACCACTCAAGGACACAGTTGACAAACTGATTCAAAATTATCATCTTTGCTTGCTGGAAATGATAAGTACCCTACCAGCCAGCGGCTGAATATAGGTAAGTGGTTGACATGCAAACCAAAACGAAGGCCCTTGATCTAGAAGTTTGCAATCAACAGGTGGTTTCCGCATACAATTAAAAGTACACGTAAACTTTCTTCTAAAAATAGGTAGGTACTCGCGGCAAATGTAGCACAGATTTAGACTATAATTGTGTGATTGTTCTAAGGAAATTACTTTTGTAGGTAATTAATCTTCACGCTAATTTCCTAAGTACACAACTAATGAAGCATAACGCGACAGAATGCTTTCTAATGTCCTACAAATACCTACCTACGGCTACGTTAGGTACCGCATTCTTGAAAAAAAGGAAGCAAGGGCAGGTGTGCCGAAGACGCTCGGTTGAAGGAATGTTCAACAGTGACCCGATTAAGTAATGGGTACTTACCGATATACTTTATGCCTAATCTCTGAATGGCTACTTTCAGGATGTAGAAATTAAAAGCATTTTATTTATATATGCTCGCACAGTAGAGTAGCAACAATTGAAAGTTTGTTGTTGCACACACAAAACACAACTGAACACTTTGCGGTCCAAAAGTCGACTACACAGTTTACCTCCACTGCCTTCTCATATCATTAACGCAGCTCAACTACTGCATCAATGAATACAAACAACGTCTATAAAAGCATCACGAACGGCCTCGGCGCCGTTTTGTTTTTAACAACTGCCTGCCTACTAAGGAAGGTATCTTCAAGTGGGGCGCGTTGCGTTGCTCCGTTCTTTGACTTTATTTTTATAGGGTGGGTGAAGAATGTTATTCAACATCGGTCAAGGACGGCTTGTTGACTGTGTTCATGATAAGTAGGTATCCTGTTATCATGTAATGCGATGCAAATAAATTCCTTATTACAATTTGTAAAGCGGAAGGAGAAAGCCAGGATTTCATTTGCCCCTACATTTTGCAGCATTCGTTGTAAAATTAGGGCTACGATTTTAATGACGTTAAAAATCAGAGAAAATGCAATTACCTAAATATGATCAAAATCTCGCAAAAATGGCAAAAATTTAAAAAGAAATTAAATCTTATTTCCAAAATAGAATTTTTTAGCGCATTTTTGCAAAAATTTTTTTTGTAAAAAGTAGCTTTAATCTCACTTTGGCTGGCTGGCTGGCTGGTCGGCTGGCTGGCTGGTCGGCTGACTGGCTGGCTGGCTGGCAGTAAATGCGCGCCCGTAGAAAAACGCTTGTAAAAAGACAAGGAGTGTACATGTAACTATCGGGGCCGTGTAATTAAGAACGTTAGGAATGGGGCTACAAGATTTGGAGTCGACGACATCTGGACGCCATCCCCGAGCGTATTATACTAACCTGGAGATTTTTCAGTTTTTATCTATCTTCTTCTACGGTTTTTCTCCGATTGTTTTCAAATTGGTGTCGTCGGGAAGATCTTGTCAACGCGCACAACTCCTGCGTGGCGGAATTTTGTTTTTTTTCCTAGGGGCGAAATAAACCACCTTTTGCGCGGTGCGCTTCGAGGGGTAGTCGACTTTGGGCGCCCAAAAGTTTCTTACAGCGCGAATCGCGGTCTCTCTTTCTCGTGTCACTAATAGAAGGTCGAGCTATGTGAAGTACCCAAAAGTTGAATACGATTTTATGCCCGGATTTTAGCGAAATCTACCAAAATGTGAATTACGAATGAACGGGACGTCGGAACTGTGTATCGACAAAGGGAATGTGGTAACCCCCGACGAGATCTTGCTGATGGTGGAGTCGAAACTTCAAATCCGAATTGTTGCGGGTGATCAGAAGTGGGTGTCGACAAAGGGAATATGGTAACCCCCAAATGGTTTTACTGATGGTGGAGTCAAAACTTCAAACGCGAATTGCGAGTGCACGGTAAGTGAGAAAATGGTACCGACAAAGTGAACGTGGTAGCTTTCGGCAAGATCTTATTGATGGTGGAGTCAATATTGGCTAATAAAACACTGATCTGCCACACAAAAATGCGCTGAAGTCCCTTCGATCTCACACGAGGACTTTGATCATTTTTATTTTTGAAATATAGAAATCAGGAATCGGCAACAGTAACCCCCTCAAAAAACAGGAAAACTCAATTTTCAAATGATTGTTATTGTCATTCAATCTGCGTTTATACCTTAGGTACATAGAAAAGTTGGCAGTTGCCTTCTACTAACAGGCGATCAAAAATGAGTTGCTGTCAGAGTGGCCTTTGGAAGTTCAAGTTAAGGCTCCTCTGTAGTCAATCCGCCATATTGGAAAAATAGCTAAACTTTCTTATGAAATGCTGCTTTTGTAGTTGAAGTCTAACAAATTCTCGATAGTGGATATTCTTTGCAATGATGAAAAGAACGGCGGTACTTAAAAAAAGTTGAAATATCGGTCTTAGTTTTTTAGGAAAATCGATGAATAGAAAAATCGTTTTTCGTAAATAACAGCCGTTGTAATGGGATTGGGAATAGAAAAACCTACAGCATCAATTTGGAAATCCGACAGTATTTCTTACGGCGGTACTTAAAGATATTATTTCCATCTATTATGATAAGGCATAGGTATATTTAAAAAAATATGTTTCGCGATCTTCAGAAAAAAATCAAAACGCTAACGCAAGGATAGGCCACTCAAATTGGACTTATAACGCCTGAGGCGACAACTCATTACTTGAAAGGGAAAACAAAAGAAACTACCTCTGTCATTACCCTACACATTGTTACGCCGTTCCTAATGATATGGATTAGATAAATATTACTATTTATTATTTATTTATTTGAATGCTGTTGATTTGTAAATCATAATGCCACATATTCCCAAGACGAAACATGGATATCCTATTATAGATACATTGGAAATTTCTAAAACCTTTTGCATCCCATCAGGATGCTTCAAGAAATAAAAAAAAAAAACCTATAATGAGGCTGTAATACTATTTCCCTTTGACGGGGCAGAGGGTACGTACAATACTAGGTAGGTACCTACTTCACATGCTATATCATAAGTAGTGCTGCATATGAACTCTGTTTTATAACAATGCTTTCAAACTATCAGAAGCGTTACATGTTTGTGTATATTGCTCATCTAAAATTATCAGTTTCCTCGGATAGTCCAGTATGCGGAGCAGTCAGAAGGTCCGATTCCTGCAAAATGTGGTGCAAACGATTTTAACGTTTTAAATGGCCCATTTGGGTCCAAATAACATGTATTTGAAGAGTGCACACCAATTTTTTCCCTGCACAACTTTTGGCAGCCAAAAAACCTCAAAACGTTAGGACTTTTTTCAGTTTTTCGCTTAAAACTCGAAAACGGTCCATATTTTATGAATAACACTTTTTTTTAGTAAATTAAAGATAATTCTGCGTCGATAAAAAAACAAACACAATCGGTCCAATAGAAAAATTTTTACAAGCGATCAAAAAACGCTCAGTTTTTCCAACTTTTCTAAAGAACTGAGTTAACCTTTTTTTAATGCGTTGTGGCTCCTAAAGGAACGATAAAATCCACTACCCCCCCAACCCTAAAGATTGTAGAACATCAATCAGAGAGTTCAAAAAGTACCAACAATTTAAAAATGGACCAATTTTTGAAATTCGTTGGAAAAAATGGGCATTTTTTGATCGCTTGTAAAAATTTTTCTATTGGACCGATTTTGTTTGTTTTTTTATCGACGCATAATTTTGTTTTCTTTACTTTACTAAAGAAGTGTTATTCATAAAATATGGACCGTTTTCGAGTTTTAGCGAAAAACTAAAAAAATGCCAAAAATGTTGAGGTTTTTTGGCTTCCAAAAGTTGTGCCGGGAAACAATTTGTGCGTACTCTTCAAATACATGTTATTTGGACCCAAATGGACCATTTAAAACAATAAAATCTTTAACACCACCTTTTGCAGGTCAAAATTATCTGCATACTGGACTAAGAGTATCTATTTCGAGAAATGCGACCAAAAGCAAAAGATGCACATGCCCTTTGCTTTCCATAAAGTTGCGCCCAATAGATAACAAATGACACATAGGCATTTTTTCACTTATTAGCGGAACATAAACATAGGAAACGTCGTGGTAAGTTATATAAAAGAAACGCTACCGATATAAATACAATTCCCCTTTTTAGTTAAATTCCTAAGCGGGATACGATAACTAATGGCCGACACTGACAATTTGATTTAAAACAAAGTGTCACTGTTTTGCTCATGTAAAGTCAAGTTAGTGAAAGTGGTGGATATAAACAAATTCTTGCACTTTAAAAAAAATTCGACAATTTATCTTTCCGTTTGATACCTTTTGATGGTGTCCCATCCCACAAACTTCACATCAAATTGACGAATTTTTTTCAAATTTCCAATACTATGTAGCGACAGAAACCGGTAAATTTTTTACTACTACCTACTTCTTTTTTCAATATGGACTGGTATCAACTTTATCAACAGGAATATTTGTCCAGGATCAAGTAAATTTTATTTTTACCATTGAATTCAGGGCAAAAAAGTGAAGTCATCTTACCGCACAAAAAGATGTTCGGAAAAATTCTCCATGGGTCGTGCATAGATATAAATAAGTAATACGCTAAATGTACAATTGTTATTAATTTTTGAAAAGATTAGGATTTATTTAGAATCAGTATAAATGTTATACTTTTAATCATTGTAACAGAATTTTACTTGTTAGCTACCATTTTTATAAAAACATACAATTTTTGTTGTTGTTCACCGTTGTATATAAGTAAAGAAAGATTTATTTTAGGTGTTCAAAGTGCCGGTTTTTTTAGGATCTACCATACCTAAGTGAATTCATTCATGCACATGTACCTAATAACTATAAAAATCTATAAATCAGTAAAAATGATTAGAACAAATAACAAGAAATAAAGGGGTAATTAAAAAATGTTGTAACAACAATGCTAATCTAGTCCACTAATTACCTGAAAACCAGGTAATTTACAGAAGGTGTCTTTATAGAAAAATGCAGTAAATGCATTGAGTAAGTAATTTTTCAACGGTAACAGAAATAGGTATTTGTGCATCTCCAGTCAAATGTTGTACAGCTTTTCGATAAACTTCTTTACATAATTAGTCCTTGATCATTATACATGGTCTATTGTGTTTAACAATAAATGAAGGGAATATGCAAAACTGAGAAGGATAGATACATCGTTGGTTTCACCATTGAATAAAAACACTATAAGAAACCTAACGCTTATGGAAGAAAGCGCGACAAATCCCCTTGCACCCGCATTGGTTGTGATCGCCGAACTCTCTTTGCGGTAAATAGGAGGAAAGCAAATTCTCATTCTTCTCAGTTCAAGAATCGACACTATTGACAGTGTTTCCATTATATTCTCAGTTCAATCTCTGTCGCGCTTTATTTCCACGGGGTTAGGCTTCTTATAGTGTTTTTATTCAATGGTTTCACTCAAGGAGTTCATGTAGCAGTGTGTATTGTTGGTGGTCTAACCAATTTCAATAACACTGAAATACAAATTGACTACAAAGGAGCCTTAACTACGATTTTCTATGTAAACAAAAATTACAAAGGTGACTCGACAGCAACTCATTTTTGATCGCATATATGCGATTAAAAATGAATTGTTTTGTTGTCGAGCCATCTTTGGAATTTTTGTTTACATGGGAATCCATATACTCGACCGCCACTCATTTTTGATTGCCCGTTACTTTGGCTGTTCAAATTCAAATAGCCACTTAGAAGTTAGTTCTAACTCGTCACTAAAATTAACCGAAAAATTTTCTTCTGGTGGTGGGCCCTATTTTTGTCCAAAACACTCCACTTTTCGGTGTTCCCTTATTACAACTTTTCCCATGTTAATTAAACGCACCCTTCAAATCACTAACAAATTAAATTGGTTAATCACCTATATAGTTGATTTTGATTCTTGATCCACTAGTTGCACTTGCTACAAAATAATGCCACTTGCTCCTGTTCAGAGTGATTGGGGTAGGGATGAAAGCAAAGTTTGCCTTGCGATGAATGAGAGTTTTGTCGCAATTTTTTCTGTGGATTTATGCTCAAAAATGTTACGCATTAAACATTTAACACTACAAATGAATATGAGAAATCAAGAGTTTCAACGTTCGATCAAAGAAGTTACTCTTTGGTTCGATCAAGATTATGTGGTGTGTCCATGTATTTAAGGAGTAGAAAAAGCCGAAAGCGTTTTTGGGTTCATTAATTATATAAACAAAGATATTTATTTTTCTACTTCCCGCACTAGAAACTAGACTACTAGAGCAAAATATGTGAAGTTTGTTCGCAGGTTGACAGGACTCTAGACATTTTTCTGATCATGATCACTATTCAATTAAATTGAACAGCAAAACTACTAGAAAATGGCACCGATAGAAATGATCGACTCCGGTATATTGTTGGCACGCAACTGGTCAATACGCAATCGACATATGTTTAATTTCATGTGACCGGTTTCGTTTAGGTGTCGTCAAAAACAGCTTACAGTCACGCAACTGGACGGGCATACATTATCTCAATCGCTAGCAATTTTTATTGCAATTCTTGCAGCAATTATTCAAAAAAAAATGGGGTGATTACACTGTGCAATTATAATTTGGCAATTTTTTATACGCCAATATATTGATACCAATGAATGAAGGATTGGTACCACTGGAAAATACTTGAAAACGATTTTCAGGTCAGTTGCAGCTTACATGATTCTTTTGTTTTCTTTCTTGCAGAGTTTAATTTCCCACGTGTACCGGTGTACTACACTCTGATTTACTCAATGTGCTTAAAATTGCTTATTCTCTCATTACAGTGTCCAGTTTTTCAATGTCAGGACTAATTAGGTGGAGTGGCTTTTCAAAATCTCTTTCATCCACCCTAAAATATAGTTTAAGATAAATCTCGGATTCTTGAAATTAATTTAATAAAGTTAGGTTTCCATCTTTGTGAGTTCATTTATTGGCAAGCCACTGCTGGTCCAAAAGCGTCTTCTTTGGTATAATGTTACTCTGTATAACAAGCTGAGAATATTTTTAGGTTATAGCCTTTAGTCCTTCAACATGTCCCGGCAAATTTTAAAAAACCACAAACTTCCACCCACACAATAATGGCTCACCATGTATAAATGATTTAAATAACACTACACAAGCACCACAGCCAATCTGTGCCTATTGGCACAACCTTCCTGTATCATGCTGTCATGTGTCACTTTCGAGGTTATATTGTAAAAAGGTTAGATTTTTAGCTTGTCTCCGTCGTGGTTTGAATTTCTCAACTGAATGCAATTATTCCCAATTTAACTGCAATGGAACAAGCATTTGGGTATACTCCTACACAATCGGAACAAAAAATGTATGCACTAAATAATCAATTCTTTTTCATAAGTAATTTCCATATTTTTTAGATTATGTTGCGAGTGTGGTGTTCCAATCGAGCCGAACCCGGCGAATATGTGCGTCGCTTGCTTACGTTCACACGTTGATATAACGGAAGGAATTCCCAAACAAGCGACTTTGCAGTTTTGTCGCGGTTGCGAACGTTACTTTCAACCGCCTTCGGAGTGGGTTAGTTGTAGTTTAGAATCGCGCGAGCTTCTTTCCTTATGCTTAAAAAAGCTGAAAGGTTTGAATCGTGTTAAGCTGGTTGACGCTAGCTTCGTATGGACAGAACCACATTCTAAACGTATTAAGGTTTGTAGTTATAAATCATCCAGACCAAGTAACTTAATGTCGTGTGTAGGTGAAGTTGACAGTGCACGGTGAAGTTCTCGGAGGTGCCATGCTTCAACAAGTTTTTATTGTGGAGTACACTGTGAGCCATCAAATGTGCACAGATTGTCACAGAAATGAGGCGCAAAATTATTGGCGTGCGTCTGTGCAAGTTCGGCAAAAATCTGAGAATAAGAAAACATTTTATTATCTTGAGCAGTTGATTTTGAAACATAAAGTTCACGACAACACGCTGGGAATTAAACCCGTGCATGGTATATGTCAATTTCCCAAGTACTTTTTCTAATAATACGTATTGTAGAGGGACTTGATTTTTATTACGCTACTGAGTCGCACGCTAGGAAAATGGTTGATTTTCTAAATGCGGTCTTACCTTGTAAATATCAACACTCGAAGAAGTTAATTTCTCACGATGTCCATAGCAATGTTTATAATTACAAGTTTACCTACTCCGTTGATATTGTACCAGTTTCGAAAGATAGCATCGTATGCCTTCCAAAAAAGTTAACCCATCAACTTGGAGGAATTTCACCAATTTGTTTGGTGTATCGTGTGTCCAACACCCTGCATTTGATTGATCCATCAACAGCACAAAGTATGATTTTTGAACCAACTTTACTTTGGTCACTAGTTGTATTGTTGTAAAGAACTTGTTTTTATACTGTGCTCCAAATAAGGGCCTACTATTGGAGTTGCAATTGGTCGAAGTATTATATGTAAAGCGTGCAGGATAGCAATAATCAAATGAGAAAAATAAAAACCCAATTTCAGTTGTTTTTTGGATTCATAAGAAAAGATGCTTCATATGTAGCTTCAATAGTATATTGAAAATAGTAATAGTGTCGAGGTTGGAACACATTATAAGAACATTAAATTATGGTCACGTTTGGGTTAGCCAATCAGTAAATTGGAGTTTGTAATTTGTAGTTGCTGAAGTCAGTAGCACTATCTTTTGGCGTTACCCATTTAAGAGCATTTGTAATCCAAGGCAACTGGTTGAATATGTTGTGATGGACATTGAGCCAATTTTGGACAAAAATCGTACACATTTCCCTGGCCAGGGTGCCATTTCAAGCAAGCACATTTTGTCAGATGTATGGCTTGTGAGAGCTTCGGAATTGGGCATCAATGATAATACAATCCACAGTCGTACACATTTGGGACATATTCTTAAACCCGGCGATTCTGCATTTGGGTAAGCTACAGCTTGTTAGTAATGAAACTATTCTAAAATTATTTTTGATAGTTACAATTTAGAAGACAGCAATATAAATGATACAAATTTTGAAAATTTGGACAAAAACCAAATACCCGATATCATATTGGTGAAAAAATGTTATGCAAACAAGCAGCGGCAACGCATTTGGAAATTGAAACATCTCACCAATGAAGTTACCGCATTTGATACCGATACTAAGTATGTTTCGTGTAGTTGTGTTTGTTATTAATGTAGGTACATTTTTAGTGATTACCATGAATTCTTGAATGAGTTGGAGATGGATCCAGAAATGCGTCAAAATGTTAACATCTTTAAGGATTCGTCTAAACAAATTCCTGTCGACGAATATGACACATATACTGGTAACGGGCCGTACATTACTTTGGAGGAAATGCTAGATGATTTGGCTATTGATGATGTTGAAATGGCTGAATAAATGACTCAATTTTATTTCTGCAATTTTTGGGTAAAAGCAAAGACTACATAACTTAATAATAAGAAGTGTTACGGGGTAGGTTTCGTTGAAATAGTTCTTTGTTAAATGTGTTGCCTAACCACGTGAAATATTACAAAGCAATCTCGATGCTTTCCAGGTTCCTATTTTATCTTAAAGAATCTACCTTGCAATGTTGCCATATATCATAACATCATGCATCTTTATAATGCCAGTCACAAAACACCTAATTCTGGTCTACAATCGTATGTTTTTCATATTAAACCATATGATTGTAGACTGGCATTCTCTCCTGGTGAGCCTAATATTTTTTGTAAAGGGACCTTTGAACTCTTTGTTATTGTTATTATATGATTTAAGTTTTACGTTTTACCACCCGCACTTTAGTAAAGGGGTGTATACAGAGTGGCGGAAAAGTATGGAATCAGCTAGCTACAGCCTTAACCATTCGTTATATCGAAAAAAGTGTGATATGAAAGTTGTTTGATATTATATTATGCATGTTTTGACGTACACGGATATTTTTTCGAATGACATCATTTCAAGTCATGTCATGTTTTAAATTGAGCACCCTGTATTTTTTTAGTTATTTATGATCCTCTAGATGAGGTGCTTCAAAATGGTATCGGATTTTAATACTGTGAAGTTCTCAGATTTCAAGATATTTTAGTTTTAATGTAATTAAATCAAAACATTGAGAAATGCGTATGTAAAGCATAACATAAATTGAAATGACGTCGAAAAAATATCTGTGTGCGTAAAAAAATGCATAATATAATATCAAACAATTTTCATCTCACACTTTTCAATATAACGAATGGTTAAGGCTGTAACTCGCTGATTCCATACTTTTCCGCCACTCCGTATATTGCATTGGGGTAGAAAATGACTACCTCACTTTTTTTACGGAAATACACATTTTGAAGGAATTCTAATCGCACATAATCATGATGAGGTCGGTCTGTCTGCCTGTACTCTCATTTCCGGCTAAACAGATTGGAACAAAATTTGGTGCGTATATTCTTAGGGGGGAGTTATGCAACTTCTTTATGTTTAATGCTTAATTCTTTATTTCTAATCTGTTATGCATAGATCTTAACTCTTGAGTAATTTTCCAACAAGTTTATAGAATGGGGTCATCCCGCCTTCATTTTTTATTTCTGATCCACAAAGTACATTAAAAATAAAAAGACCCGTGTGTCTTCAATTTTTATTTGCGAGTAAAATAAACCCAAAATAAATTATTGAAAAGCTGTGTTTTTAGTCCGAATTTGAAACGCTTCAGACTAAATACGTCACAAACCTACAACCAATCACGTAGAAGTGAGCTGGCAACCTTACACGAGGGTCTGACGTTTGTCACATTTGACGTTTTGAGAGGGATGTTTAACTGCATCTAGCACGAAAGTGACAAGTGCCTGTGACAGATGACGCAAATTATAAATGCCATTCTCCTGCAATATTGCCAAGTCGTTATGTCATCTGTATGGTTCTAGGAGCTGATTGGTCGGGCTTATTACGTCACAGAGCCCGCCACAATCATATCGTTTTGAATAAACCTTTAAAACCGCACATGTTCATTATTTTTTTGCTAATCAGCCTCTATTTTTAAATAAACTTTTACTGTCCAAAAAAATGTTTTATGGTTTCAGGTACACGTTTATTAAATTAGAACTACGAAATTCAACTATACTGTAAACCCCCATTCCGTAAGTCTTTGTATAACTGCCAATCAAATTGAAAGGCCAGCTGATATTACGAACAATCGCGCATGCGCCATGTTCAGATTTCTCAATTGTTAATGCTTAAAAGTTGAAAGTTAGGAATTTTCAAGGTCGTGTACTAAGAATTACGAACTAAGAAATCATCCGACATTCTACATTTATCTTTTTATATTATACGTAGTGGTGCAGTGCTGGAGCCCTTAAAATGCAGGCAACCAAGGGTATTGAGGGTATTGAATACACCCCCCCCCCTCCAAGCAAAATTGGAGTTGGAAAATTTTTAAAAATTTGCAATAAAATAAATGGGTTTTGAAACAATTGCTCTAAAGGTGTAAAAAAATTCAAGTTTGTTTTTACGGTTGGCTTTTTATTTGTTTATTAAACGTTATGAACAAACACCATATTACAGGCCTTTAGTTTACGTTGTTAACCAAAGTCACTAATTTTATCTAAGTCGCAAATATCATTAGTTATTATCACTTATCTTATCTCCGTCTCCTATCCTGTGCCGGAGCGCCGCTCCCCTCTCACAAGCAGTGCTGAAGCAGCGCTCCGGCTCCACTACACCACTGATTATACGAATTATGAATTAAGATGTAAGGGAGTTAGACTCTCGTTAACACGAACTCAAAAAATTTCAGAGGGTTCATGTTTTCGAGATTGTTCACACTACCGAATTCATATAAAATATTTATTTTTATAATATAACGGGCGATTAAAAATGAGTGGCGGTCGAGACGCCTTTGGAAGTTTAAGTTAAGTATGATTTCCCATGCAAACAAAAATTTCATTTTTGATCGCATAGTACAGTGTGTGCCATTTTGTAAATTATGAACACAAACACGTGCATTCACCTCTGGACTTGCTGCAAAAATGCCTAATAAGCTACTAAAACAGTTGCAAGCAAGTCTGAATCTGCAATATGTACTGTTCACATGAAGGAATGTTGTGTTGTTCACATTACTGAATGTTCACATATGCGTAAGTATGTTCAGCGAGTCTACTGTATTAAGCATAAAGAAGTTGCAGCATAAACCCGCCCTTAGATATAAAATACCTGAGCGCATGCTCAAGTGTGTCAAAGTAATAAAAAATGTCAATTTTTATCGTTTATCCATATTATGCCTAAACTACTACATTGAATTGAACTGAAGTACATTTAGTCAAAATCGCGATTGCGCAAATCATTAAAAATCTTTGCATTCCGCTCGAAAAACCACTCCACGCGGAAAACGCGCTTGCGAGCTTAAAGTGCTCGGCACTCGAGCGCTATTTTCTGCCCACGAGCGGTTTTTCGCTCGCGAGTTTTTTTTCGCTTGCGACCGGTTTCCCCCCCCCCCCCCCCCGAGTGCTTTTTCGCTCGTGAGTGCTTTTTCCGCTTGTGAGCGGTTTTTGCCGCTTCCGAGCGCTTTTCCCGCTCGCGAGCGCTTTTAACCGTTTTCATAGCGCCAGTAGATATGTTTCGTTTAGACGTTCAAACCCCCCATTGAGAGTACCCTCCTCCCACACTCCGTTTTGACATTACCAGTAGATGTGTTTTGTCTAGACGTTTCACTTGCCCTTTATGAGTGCCATCTTCCGCCACTTCGTTTTCGATAGGTATTTGTTTTAACGTCAGCAATAGATATGTCTTGTCCAGACGATTCATTTTACCCTTGTGAGTATACTCTCCAACACATTGTGTTTGAGATATTATCTCTTAAAGTTTTGACAATGTATGGATATATTTCGTCCAGAAGGTGGAGGCGAGGACTGTGGTTGGTAGAAATGAATTTCTTTAGTTGAGACCTTTCATTAGAGTACCATGAAGGATAAAACAAATTCATTCCTCCCCCCTTCTCATTTTGATAAGGGCAGTAGGTGGTAGAAAACAATTCCTTTCGTTGATACACTTACTTTTAAGAAAGGACTCTAGGACAATTCCTCACAAAAGTAGTTCAAAACCGCAGAAGTAGGTCCGGACGGGCGGACAAAACTCAAACAATAGCACATTTTTTTGATTCCTAATAAATGCGCTAGAAATAAAGTTGGTGATAATTTTTCAGCAACGAAACGTTATATTGAAAATCTCTCAACAGTGTCTTGTACAGCTTAAAAGGAATGGCAATGAGAAAGTGTTTTTTATTTTTTAGAAGACACATGTGCTGACGACGATAGAGCATTAGTGTCTTACCTCTACCTATTGCAGTAGCACTTTATTTGCCAAAAACGAAGCTTTTATCGTAGTTAGATTGGTTTCAACCAGACATACCAAATTTGATGATCCATAAAACAAAAAAAAATCGAGAAAATCAATTTATGGAACGAATAACCGTACGCATTGAAACCTATTAAAATGTCATTTTAACATACAAAAATAAAAAGTTTGCATCTTTCACTTAATTAATATCCCTTTATCGTCTTATATCGTATAATAAATAGGTAACTATTATTAATAAAACAGAGCTATATTTAGGGTTAATTAAAAAATATTTTTGTTCTGTAGTATGATTGTGTTTCTTTTGAAATGTTAGGGATAAGATTTGAAACCCGATTTTGTCCCACATTGCTGTTTTAAAAAGTTGGCCGCATTACTTACCAACAATCAAGACCACATAGATTCAAAGCTCAGAGGAATAATTCCTCTGAGATTCAAAGTTATTTATTTCAATTAATTCTTTATTATTAACACTATGAGCTTATGTGTACATAATTCAAGATGTATAAAAAAGGACCAAAATAAACATTTTTTAGTATAAACTGTTGAGATGCCAAAAGTTTCTTTGTGTTTCTTTTTAGCTTTCTCAGCAACCCTAAGACGTAAGATGGAATTGAAAACTTTATCCAAGGTTTTTTATAATTCCCTTTCTGATTTTATTAAAGGATTTTTACCCCAAATCAATTATTAAAATCACTACGCCAACACACAACCATACAGGGTGGAGACTTGCGTAACGCATCATAGGGATTTCAATGTAAAATTCATAACATGCGATTATTGGCTCCCCAAATTATTGTAGAGCAAAAATGTATTAAGGTTTTTTGTAGAAACAAATTTTTTACGTCAATAAACCGTATTAGTTTTCAATCTTTTGCGTAATAAATACGGAAAATTGGCAAAATAAAACCTGCATCTTTTTCAATAATCTGTGATACCATGGAATTTTATAATACAAAAACTACGCCAATATCCGTCATGCCATGGAATGTCTACTATAAAACAAATCAAAATCTATCAAAAAGTATTATATTTAGAACAGCAAATTCAACATTAAGAAAGACCAAATTACTAAAAAGGGTTTCCTAATATAACAATTTACAATGAATGTTCGAATAAGTCACCATTAACTGCAAGACAGTAATCAAGTCGATCATAAAATCCATTTCGAACTGCTGCTAATTGATAACTGGATATCTTTTTGTTTTAGAAAATTCCATGGCATCGCAGATTATTGAAAAAGGTGCGGGTTTTATTTTTCCTATTTTCCGTCTTTATATGCAAAAAATTGAAAACTAATACGGTTAATTGACACCTTAATACATTTTTGCTCTAAAATAATTTGGGGAGCCAATAATCGCATGTTATGAATTTTACATTGAAATCCCTATGATGCGTTACGCAAGTCACCACCCTGTATATATTTTTAGCTTACTTTAAATCAAAATTTGTTTTCTAGTTAGTTTTTGAGACTCAAAAACCTGCAGATAGCATATTTTGTCACTATTTTTAGTACCTACCTCCATTCAGGAGTGTAATTTTACAAAATTAGACACGGCATACCCAACACCCTGGGTGAAGCTATTTGTTCCATGTCTGTGTCTCTATAACTTAAGGTTGCTGAGACAAAATTAAACTAAGAGAAATCAAAATTTTGGAATTTTTGGGGACCTGGCTCTAAAGTCTAAAACAAAAGCTATTGTATTTTAAACCATTGACCACACTGAGCGCTTTCTTCATGTTCTGTCTGTGTAATTTCACAATACAGGGATCGTAAACAATTCACATCACATCTGGTCAACGAAGCGGTGCCATTGCGTGATCGAAATCTGTATTTTTCTCATTATTCCTTTTTTTTTAAAAAACCGTCAGTTATTACCTTCTGTATGTCTCCAACATCTGTTTATTACTACCCAATTTTTTTACTAATTCATGAAAGCCCTCTTGATTTAATTTATCAATTTGAAAAGTCTCTCGAAAAGAATACAATTGAAACCACTTCGGTTTTTTTCCACTCTTATTTGCTTCTGATAGATCATACATCCATACTTTGTAATTGGACACATGCTACGAGAATACAACATTAACAGTCTTAGGATATAAAAGGAACCACAAATGTTTATTAAATTTCTAAAAGGCGATCGATTTCGGGTTTTTTCTATCTACCCATCATCAGGCCATGCGTCATTTGAATTATATATAAAGCAGCAACATTGATTAAAATTGGATAAAAGTGTTAAAAATTTACATTAATGAAGACGAAGGTACATCGGAATATCTTGACTAGGAGACCTCTTATATGGCAGCAGAGCTCTCCTAGTCAAGATATTCTCGTGTACCTTCGTCTTCATTAATGTAAATTTTTAACACTTTTATCCAATTTTAATCAATGTTGCTGCTTTATATATAATTCAAATGACGCATGGCCTGATGATGGGTAGATAGAAAACCCGAAATCGATCGCCTTTTAGAAATTTAATAAACATTTGTGGTTCCTTTTATA
Source organism: Photinus pyralis (assembly GCF_008802855.1). Lineage (NCBI taxonomy): Eukaryota > Metazoa > Arthropoda > Insecta > Coleoptera > Lampyridae > Photinus > Photinus pyralis. The sequence continues at coordinate 22,547,059 of NW_022170403.1, forward strand.
TCCTAAGAATTTACAACGAACCCAAAATAATGGAGAACTACATTACATATAAGAACATTAACAGCTTCAAAAAAGAGTAATACTTACACCATGTCTTCCCTCAATATCATATATTTTGTAATTGGGATTATTCCCTACGAATGTTGTGAAGCTTCCGCCATTGAAAGCAACATTAATTACTTCATTTTGTTTTTTCGAATCGTAAAATATTTTTAAACCGTCCGCATGGGTGTGTCCATTAAATTGTGCAGTGATAGTGTTATGAAATCTACAATCAATTGACCAAGCGCTGTTTGGGTTTTAATTTTTACCTGTTAATAATTTGTCTGTACCCGTGGTTCCATTTTTTTAAACATGTTGGTTCACCTGCCGGAACGTGTGCTAGGATGTGTACGGCCTCGTTACGCCGTTCAGCTTCCAACAGTGTATTTGCCAACCATTGCAGTTGACCGAAGACATCTCCCTCCTCATAAAAAAGCCATCTACACAATATTATCGTATTATGACAAAATAGTCGACACTTACATATTGTTTGTGAAGCATACATTGCTGTTTAAGGCAATTACTCGTAACCCTGGCCTTATAACAGTACTATAGTAACCTCCTTTACGTATTGTTGTTTTTGCGTCAGGACCCAACCAATAAGCCCATTCTTCGGCGACCACGTTCAGTAACCATTGTGTGGATACAGTACTTTTGGTAACAATTTCCGGTGAAAAGGCGTCAACGGGGTTAGGCTCGTGGTTGCCCAGAATTGGATATACGGGCACATTTTTTAGAGTATCTCTTAATTTTTGGCTAATTTTTTTAATGATGTCCGAGTTGATGCGAGGACTCGTAGCCGCAATTTGATGGCCGATAAGATCACCAGTAAGGTAGACCCAGCTAAAATTCTGAGGCTACCATAAGATTTATTGAAATATGTGGAGGGCTTACATGCTGTGATAGTTGCTCCATTAAGTCATCTATCGAATACCATGGCATGTCGCATACATGGTAATCGCCCCAATAACCAGCGGCTTCGTTAGGAGCATTTGGCGTTCCACTAATACTTTCGCAACACAATACGTCTTTACATACAGCATTAGCACCAACTTTGTATAATGGATCATAGTGAATGTCAGTTAAATGCAAGACTTTATATTGGACCTTATTGTTTGCTGCCTAAAGTACTTATGTCACTGAAAAGGCTGAAATATTTGTAAATATCTACCGTGGATAATGCTCTTGACTCTCCTTTCGGTATATTAATTTCCCAATTTACTTCAGAGTCAGGAAAACAATTTTTATCCTGCATTCTTATTCTGCATACAGATTCGGCTTTAATCTCTGGTTTGTTTTCAACAATGTACATCCAAGAGTCAATTAAATTATCAACGTAACGATTACATTGCAGTGCATCGTTTGGCAAGAATAAATCGCACATATCACTGGCAAATTTACAAATCTGCTTTTTGTCACCTCCCAACTGTTGTAGTGAGATTCCTTTGTTTGCTACTAAACGACAGATATTACAGGACCACTGATTTCTTTCCGTTGCGTTTTTAGCATAATAAAATTCTTGAATTCGATTTGCTAAATTTTCATTCGAAGTACTACCATTTATCGACATTTCCACCTCATCTTGCAATTCTAAAAATGAAAAATTTTAGAGCAGAGTCAAAATAGTAGAGTAAGTTACCGAGACTTTTACCATGTCCTAGTAAACATGCTACAGTGAAAAAGTGAAAAATAATATTTTTCATGCTGATTAATTTAATTTAGTTATAAACTGTTAGCGCTCTACACGTCTGACTTTGTTTTTATTCCGCTATCAAACTTGCTTAATATTGTTATCATTCTGATGAAAGTAAATAGGTTGATCACCATTTAAGCTAATATATGCATATTTTGGTATTTTAAATTTTAGTAATACTGTTTGAACCGTATTATGCCGCTTATGGGAATGCAGGCAGTATAGATTTGTGGAATGTAATTTTAAAAAATTACTTTACCACGGAAGCAGTTTGTGGTGCTATGTTATCAAAGTTAAGGTAGGGCAGAATTTGATAACTTATATCGGGCAGTAGAGATAAGCATTACATTCAGTTTAATGTTAAAGTACAAGTCTGCACTTGGTTGTAATACGCAAGCGAAAAATCGATGTTTATTTTTTTTGTATAATCCATTCTGATAAATCATCTTTCACAACCAAAAACCTGTATTGATTGTATCTCCCTATAGGCTAGTCAAAATATGTGATTAAGGTAGAAAAAATTAGTAACAAAGCGATCTCTGCGGAAATGAGTACCCAATAGGGTCCTTATTAACCCCTCAAAAATCGCACTTTGTCGCATTGGTGGAACTTGGAAAAAAATGGCCGCCATCTTGACTTTTTTCGAATTTATTAAATATTTCGTAAAGTATATATTATATCAAAAAAACTCAAGAGACTTTTTTTATGGAGAATCAAAAGTTACCTGTGATAAAAAAAAGTTTAAGTCTATTGATCAAAAAACAAAAAAGTTATTGAAATTTATATGATTTGGCAATATGGAATTTTTAAAAATTTGGTAAATATCTGAATTAGTTAAAACTGTTTTGTATGCCCAATTTTGAAAATAAGGATTTTAAAGTAAAATACTCAATAATTGGGTAATTATTCACTTCTGTGTCGAGACGTAAATGTATTTCAAAAACGTAATACAGATATAGCAGTTTTATTTAAATCAGCGCTTAAAATTATTTTAAATCTGTACCGGTGTCTAAAGAAGATTCATGATTTAATGTAGCAGGTAAGTAGAGGGAGGCAAATAATTGAATGTTTTTATTTTCATTAGGTTATCGGCTCACTAGAGTCGTTTATATATTATAGCAAGGTCTGATGATGAAGTGAGCTTCAAAATCGATAACCTAAGGAAAATAAAAACATTCAATTATTTGCCTCCCACTACTTACCTGCTACATTTAATATATCCAAATAATTCACATGGAGCAATACATCAATAAAAAAAATTCATGATATTAATGTGCTGTTTGGCAGCTTCTTCGGTTGGTGGTAGTGATAGTGAGGCAATTCTGAATTTAAGCTTTGCCTTGAAGTCATTCGCATATACAGGGTGGCCATTTGAAAACGAAACAGAGCCTACTTTGAGGACCTCAAAACATTTACGAAAAAATCCTCGGACCCGTCAATATTTGATTCAAGGGGGGACCCATTTTTTTGCTAGTTTCGCCCCACTGAGGGCAAAGCCATAGCGGGGGTGACAAGCGCCCCAGAAATTTTAAATCGAATGGGGGGGCCGAGTGATGCCTTATTCTGCAGGTATTTTTATGTGGATAATAACCCTTAAGTTATTAAAATCGTCTTCGTTTAGTCCTTGTACGAGATGTATTTTGTACGGATGAAACTTGTGTTTTTTAATATCTTCTGAATGCTGCTTGTATTAATACCAGACTAGGTTGACAATTTACTTGTGCTCAGTGTGGGATCTTCATTTACTACTGAATTATCCATTTCCACGTTTTTTATTAGCCACAGACCCAGTTTCCGTAAATTTTTGAACAAATTCCGAAATGCACTTACGATGGACGTGTCGATTCTGGTGTTTATTTAAAATTAATTAAAGAGCTTGGCAGTTTAATGTACCGATTTTGCAATTAAATAACTTTAAAGCGCTATTTGCCACTACTATGATCTGGAAACAGTCATTTTGTAACTTTTATTAGCCCCTGTATCAGCTAGGCAAATTAGTAGCGATTTAAAACTTAAGGGTTATAAGCCACATAAAAATACCTTCAAAATAAGGTATCCCTCGACCCACCATTCGATTTAAAATTTTGGGGTCGCTTGTCACCTCCGCTAACGCTTTGCCATCAGGGGGGTGAAACTAGCAAAAAAAATGGTTCCCCCCTTGAATAAAAAATTTACGGGTCCTAGGATTTTTTCGTAAATGTTTTAGGGTCTCCAAAATAGGCTGTGTTTCGTTTTCAAATGGCCACCCTGTATAGTGTGTGACGTAACTGGTTAATTCATGAATCTTCTTTGGACACTGGTACAGTTTTAATAGTTATTTATGGATTAAGGGCATAATAATGATGTTTATATTCTCGAGGGCTACGAGTTAAAGTCGGCCGAGAGTATAAACATCAGTTTATGCCCATGGTACATACAAAATTTTATGTCTTACAAATAGTTTTCTCCGTCAAAGTAAACATTCGTTTACAAAATAATTGATCATTATGTTTGATCAAGTATGCGTGGTTCGAATTTGTTAATGTGATTGAAACCAGCCATACGTCAAACGTAATTTTTAAATAATTCAATTCATCGTGACTGAGGAAGTAGTTCCAGAAACTATTCGAAATAAGGCCAATCTTGTGATTTAGTAGGTATTGACAATTAATAATTGACGTTTCTAATTTTCAATGACCGGCAAATGTTTGTTTGTTTTGTCATTAAGTATAAATGAGTTACTATGGTGATACTTAATGCCCTAGGGCATAAAGTGGTATAAGTTCCCATATTGATTTCACGTTAACTTACTATCAGGATAGTCCAATGTTTTCCGGGAAAAACGTTGTGTCCCTACATGTGTGTCTCAGAAACAATATCTATTTAAGCAGATTCTCTCACTTTCTCCTCAGATGCCCCTCAATTTTCTCTCCCGTCTTCAAGATATTTTCAATTTCATCTTATGTTGCCTTCCAATTGATTCCAAGTTCTCTTAAAGTGAGTGGAGGTAAACCTTTCCAACTTGAATATCTCAAGATTGGAGTGTCAGAAAAGTACTCACAACAACAGGAAACGTGACCAGAGGTTGCATGAGTAGTGCTAAAATTGTAGTGGAAATATCTCAAGAATGGAGTGTCAGAGCCTTAGACAGAGGAAAGAGAGGTCAGAGCAGATATGTATCTGTCAATAGGGGTAAAACTTCAGATGTGAATGTTTTGGAGTGTCAAAATACAGGACGATACGGTAGGACCTACATTTCAAGCACGAATATTCGAAAAAGGAGTGCCAAAGAAGATAACACAGTGCTGGACCTTAACAAGAAAATAGTAAAAAAAGGATTTTTTTCTCTTTGCTATATGTTTACCTTGTGAGTAAGAAAATCGACTTTGAGTAGTCTGCGCATGCGCGTTTTTTTGTCACATCGGATTGTTCTTGTCGGGCATTGTCGTACAAACGTGCCGGCCACATAGTGTAGCTGAAGCTGTTGTCACCATACATAGCCGCCATTCTGGCATGAACTTCGATCGACTTGGTCCCTTTAGTTATCGGAAAACGCACACCTCGTTTTTCTTCCTTTCACCCTGTACTCCTCTTCAACTTCCACAATTTAAACTAAATTGTTAATTATCAGCGGGCAAACGCATTACAATGACATTTCATGTTGTAAGTTATAACAATTAGTATTCAAATTAAAATCGGCATCGACGCGTTAAAAACTCCCACAAGTATTGCATTGCCCTTTGCTCCCTGTACTGTAAAGTCAAGGTGAGATGACATTTGTTAAAATTTAAAAAATCTATAAATAAGAAAATTGACAATGCGCATATTAATCGAGTTTTAATTTAGTTGGTGATGTCTTCTTTCTTTTTACTTTCAGACTACATACAAAGCATTGTAATCGTGATAAATTTTCGATGTCAATATTGCGTTTTCTGGACGTTTTGAAGCACACAGACTCCAAAAAAGTGATTTTTAGCTTGACGTCTGTGAGGGTGTGTGTATATGGTTTGTTTTTTGTGACCACGATAACTAAAAAACCCCTGAACAGATTTGGACGAAATTTAGGGTGCATATAGGGTGGTATGGGGAATCGAAAACGTCCTATTTTGGTTTTGATCCGTAACCATCTTCATGGTTGTTGAGGGTGTCAAAAGTTTAAAAGATCAATAACGGCTTTTCTTTTTCTAACTTACACTGGGCAAAATGGCTCTATCTACTCTACAAAAAATGCATTACAGTTTTTTTGTGAGTTCCTTTGTTTTTGAGAAGTTTTGAATTGAAAAAACTATTTATTTTATTTTTTTAATTTGCATTTTCCTCTAAGAGTACGCATATGAACGCAGTGAAGTGTTAATTACAAAAAAGAAGGGTCTTGATGAGATCTACAAAAAAAACTTCTACACTTTTTGCGTCGGGTTCAAAATAAAGGCGCTAGAGGGCATTTTCTAAATAGATAATAATTGCAATTACTCTATTAAAAGTAGTCGGAAAGTAAAGTCAGGAGTTCCTGACAACTAGTTTTTGTTGGCAACCTGGGTTCCCTTACTTCCGAAGTGAAATATTTTTATGTGACACACTGATCCCAAATGTTTACCACACATCGAGATGTTTACGCTATTATTCCCATTGACTCATCTCCCTTCCCATTTTGTGAAGGAATCAGGCGCTCCAGCCTGTCGAATTTCCGCTTGTGGTAGAAGTTCCGAAATTTACAGATCATTTTTCACTGCTTTCCCAAACCCTTTTCAGTGAATTCTTATAGATAATAAATGCAGCACAATATTTGGCCTCGGTCTGGCATTTACTTTGTTCAATATAATTTTCCATATCATCCTCTTTAACTTGGCGGTTGGTTCGTAACATTTTTTAGCTGGCGACTCAAAGTATAAATATATTTGGAGCCTGTGACCCTAAGGTTTCATTTCTCTTCCGTAGATGATAAAATAAACCCCCAAAGCGGCAGAGCACCTCGGTTTACCCTACGGGGGCATTGGATTTGACCTATTTTCAATAAGCTTCTTACATGTGGCATGTAGGTTAACTGTGCAAATTATATTTTGAGTTGGGCAAGCTGCTTGTTTACCAAAGGAAAAAATTCCCCATTGTCTTTTTTATTGCTACTACCAAGTGTTGTGGGAAAAACAATACCAATTTTGTGATTAAAAAAATAAACAATGGATGATAATGAACTCCTAATGCAACAAATGAGGTATTATTATTCATTACACTTAACTAAAGATGGTAGTAAATAATTTTCTAAAGTAGGATGATAATACTTACTGGTTACAAGTGCAAAAAACTTTTAATGGTCCTTTGTAGGCGACACTTTCCACGCCTCTATTGAAACATTACTCTTAATAAATAAGATGGGAAGCTTTCTAACTTGAAATTAAAATTTAATTATTTACTAGGAAATGACCGATTACAATATTTTTTCCAGTCACATTTATTTAAAATTTAAACATCTAATTCCACATGTTGTAACTGATAGACTTAAGATTAAAGTAATAAATTAACCATAAAAAACATAGTTGTGGTGAAAATAAAAGCATTTTTTAAAATCTAACTACAAGTTGATAAAATTATACTAGTAAACAGGAAAGATAATTGCGCCGACGAGAAAGAAATTTTGATTTAAGGGGATACACAGTGTTAAGTGCACAGATGTATGATCACAAAGTATGAAACATTGACATGGAGTGTGGCTACAGTCTGCATGTATCCCCTCTCTAGCTAAACACCAATTTTTTCAAAGATATAATTATATACTAAGTACGAAAGCGATTGTTCCATACTTTGTGAAGGACTCCTAGGCTGACTCAACTATACATGTAGCACAATATATTATGCAGAAGTCGGTACAGTATGAGATAACTTTGGTGTTGCACCACTCATGCTACACTAACGATGAATCCAAAAGAAACAAATATATTACAAAAATTTACACGATTATTATAATTACTTTATTAATTAAACTTGTCTCGTAAATTAACCAAGTAACCATTTAATTTAAATTTAAATCACTTTAGTTGCCCAGCAGCCAAGCAAAGTTCAAGATGTTTGAAAATGTAGATAGTGGGCCAGGCTGAAACAATTGAAAGCTGAAATGCCGTTAAGCATTCACTTCACTTTGAAGTCATCATAGTGACGAACTCTGAAACAACAACACAAATCGTTAATATCCAATAATCAAACATAAGAATCTACAACTAACATTTAATCTATTTACACATTTATACACGTATTTATTTACGGAGGACGACAAAAATTAAATTGGAATGACACTATGCATTCACCGAAAACTATTTGTTGCATGCAAGACTAGAACAAAACGTGCTAAATGTTGTTTTTATGCACTACTCGTGCAAAATAAAACTCGAAAGCTAATAAAGCTCATTCAAAGCTAGACAATAACTGACCAGCTCGAAGCTTGTGTAGCTGAGTATCGACTGAAAACTATTTGAGCAAGCTCGCGGAAATCTGCAAGAGAACACTAGCAGTCATACAGTGTTTTTCAAATCTACCAACAAGACACTATATACATTTACCTAAACTAGCATTTCTTTAATTACGTCAAGGTTCCCTTATTAACGGCAGACCGAAAAAGATAATTTTGTGACAATTATATCCAGGACGCCAGAGAAATTAAGTGTAGCCGAGTGGTTAATTCTATTCGCATCACTATTGAAAATGTGTAGCAACAATTAAAACAAATCTCCTATGATATAGTTATAATCAAATTAAAGAATAAAAAGAAGCCATATTTGAACATATGGTAATTTCTAATGTACCACCTTTGAATGGTAGTGGACTAATCCAGCTCTTTCACACTAGACTTTTCATTATTCTATTGTTTTGCTGCATTAGCTGATAAAAAATCTGTTAGTTTCATAACGAACAACTAATAGAAGCATAACTTCCATTAAGGCCATTTGTTAACAAAAGGGGTCAAGAGAAATTGCTGGAAATCGTTTTCGAGTTTCTATCTTCGCCGCTAGAGGGCGTACGATTCATGGTTAAGTATAAAGTCACTAAATATAGAAAGTACCGCAATCCATTGGGCTCGTGTGTTAGAGAGAGAACGCATGATTTTTGCCCAAAAATGGCGGAAGTTACCAGATTCTAGTAACTTTAATGTTAGGGATTGTTCCACCTGTTTGGAGATATCTGTATATCTCTATATATAAAAATGAACCCCGGTTTCTTCTGGTCACGCAATAACTTTAGAACGACTTGACCGATTCCATTCATCTTTTTTTTTAAGTTTTCTAATACTGTGTAGAAGGTTCTTACGGCAAGAAAAGCTAAGAAAATCGCTCAGAAAATTGGAGAAAACTTAACGACTATTTAAACATCGCGCGTTTGACGGTGCGATGGCAATTGTTTTAACACCTACATCGATCGGCATAATATATCCGTCAAAAAATTAATTTATTCATATCATAGTGTGCTGTCAATTCGATCGGATAGTTTATCCAGATTTCAGTGAGTTTTTTGAGAAGTTTCAAAGTTATTTCACCGCAATCACGCCTTTCATATTAAAAGTTTGATATACCTAATATCCATTTTTGGTAAGTGTTGACAGACTAAACATGTGGTTTATATAGAAACACCAAGGGAGTCAATTTTCAGTTGAATTTTAGTTTTTTTAAGATGCTATTTATTAGATGTACCAACTTAGGTCGCAGAATTTGTAATCCTACAAGTGAAACATATACCGGGTGGTGCTCGGTAAGTAGGAACATAGGGATTTAACATGGGAAATTAGTTTTATGCAATATCCTGCCCTCTTGTACATTTTACAGAAAAAACTGTAGAGTTTAAAGTTGTTCAGAATTAAAAGGTGCATACAAAACTGTTTTTACATGTTTTATTAAGCTTTTGGTATACCCGCAAATTTAAAAATAACCATGACTTTTGTTGTTTTATGAATTACTACTAGAGTAATCTCAAAATGAGAAGTACATCGTGACGTCATTTGCGCAAAGCATGAAAATGTGTCCGGGAGAGTCCATGATAGCTCCTAAGGGGAGCGCACGCGTTGACATTTGTGCATTGCCGTTCGTGATTTCGTGTGCAAGTTGTACTTATTCAATTTGTATTATATCATAGGTAAGGTTTTGTACGATACTTTGCACTGTACATATTTAATTTGTACCACACCTACATACATTTATTTTATAAAATTAATAAAGTGCATTTCAAATGCTTCACACAGCAAATGTACTTTCAAACCTCAATTTAAATACCCTATGATACGCCACTGGTGGCAACAATACGCGCAGAAAGTGATGACGTCATGATGTACCTCTCATTTTGAGACTACTCTAATAATAGAAATGTTGAAATTTATTTTTCCCCTTTCGATTACAGTTTACATTAAATCGTTGCTATTAGACCAAAGAACTTTGTGTGTCCACATTGCAAGGCTACTGAAGGCCCTGGATTATGTTGTGCCAGTGGCCAAGTGAAATTGATGCCATAGGTACGGCCACCTGAGCCACTGCAATCCTTGGTTTCCGGAAATGGGCCAGATTCTGTACATTTTTTTATTCATATCCTGAAATACAATAATTACTCAAATTTCGGCATTTGGCGCAAAAAAAGGTACGTTGCTCGCTCTGAATCACCAAAAGCAACTATAGAAGTGAGTGCATTTATTTTTTATTATATTGGGGAGAGATGGGGAGATTTTGTGGCAAGTGTGTCAAAATCTCTTTTCCGGCTAAACAGTTGAACCGATTTAAACTAAATTTGCTACACATATTCTTAGACATAAAAGGGCAGAATCGCGCATGCACAGGTGGGGCTGGTGGTACCTGTGCTAGCCACAGCAAATTTTTTTTGTTATTATTTATTCCAGTCCGAATTGAATAGGTATTCATAGCTAAGAAAGAGGACAATGTCCGTCAGGTCAGCTAGTATTTTTATAAAACCTGACAGTACTATGAAGTTAGGTTATAAAAAATGACAGCTATTCAGATTTTATTTGTCAATTTTTTTAAGTTAGCAGCAAATTTGCCCAAAAATGGCGGATGATTGCGGTACTTTCTATATCTAGTGACTTTAGGTTAAGTAGAAAAATGACTTTTTTTTCTAAAATATACCCATCAAACATGCATAGCGATCTTGTATCAATTTTGCATCATTTTGATGCAGCACATAAAAACGATTACTCTATCTTCTCATGTCTACGCAATCAGTGCCGCATATTGACCAAGCAGTGTTATGAGAATTTTATCAGATCTTGTGAAGAAAATATCACTGTCAATCCCAGATTGTTTTGGAAATTTCATCATAATCTAAATGGGTCATCTAACAGCTTACCATTAATGTTTAAGGATGGCAGGTATATCTCAGATCGACATGAAATTGCCAATCATTTCGCTAACCATTTCGCCAGTGCCTTTGTGGAAAGTATTCAATCTGGTAATTCGTTCGCCACACTTGACCAAATAGACTTGGTCAAATTTGTAGTTACGGCACCAGACATTCAAGATAGGCTTGCTAAAATGAATGTGAAGGGTAGTACCTGGCCGGATGGGCTCCCTCCAGTGTTTCTAAGGAGCTGTGCCACGTCACTGTTTTTACCATTATTTCATCTTTTTACATCTTCGTTGAAAGAAGGTGTTGTTCCGTCCAGATGGAAGAATTCGAAGATTGTGCCTGTTTATAAAAGCGGTCCCAAATCTGATTTCGGGAACTATAGACCCATTACAATTCAATCTGCAATACCAAAGCTACTTGAAGCAATCGTTGCCTCACAGTTCACCAAGGCCCTTGGTAACGTGTTATCAAGCAACCAACATGGTTTCATCAGCGGAAGATCGGTTGAAACAAATCTGTTCTCCTATCTAAATTACATCTTTGTTTCTCTGGAGAAAGGCAATGATGTACACTCGATTTATACCGATTTCTCGAAAGCCTTTGACAGAGTAAACCACAAAATATTGATCTTCAAATTAAGGAAGTATGGTGTGGGGGAAGCTGCGCTTAAATGGATCTACAATTACTTGAGTAGCCGTACAGCACAGGTCCTCATTGAAGATACCTGGTCAAATTTTTTCGTAATAAGATCAGGAGTACCACAAGGCTCTCATCTTGGTCCTCCACTGTTCCTGGCTTTCATTAACGATATTTCATCAGTATTTATATCTGAACATGCGCTTTTCGCCGACGATCTCAAGATATACAGGGCTATTGGTGGTATCAATGACACTGCAATGCTACACCAAGACTTGGTGTAATTAGAACTCTGGGTGTTAAACAACGACTTGCAGCTTAATGTGAATAAATGTTCCACTATTTGTTTTTCAAAAAAATACAGTCCTTCTGAGCCGAATTACTACCTTGGTGGTCAGTTATTAGATAGTGTCGACTCCATCAGAGACTTAGGCATCATACTGGACAAGAAATTAAATTTTCACCTCCATTACGACCAAGTGACATCGAAGGCAAGTAAAATGCTTGGACTTCTTAAACGCCAGTGTAACGATTTCCGTAGTATAACAGCTCTAAGGACACTATACTTCTCACTTGTGAGATCCCATTTGGACTACTGTTCCGTTATATGGTCTCCTTATTATGTTTCCCACATCAATCGCCTACAGCGTATTCAATCGAGTTTTTTGCGCATGATGAAGTACAAACTATCATTAAATGGGATACATATAGATTCGACTGAACATGTTGGAATATTCCTCGATATTCAACCTCTTAAACAAAGAAGGACATTTCTTACTTTGACTTTCGGGTATAAATTACTGAATGGTCACCTAAATTCTGCTGATATTTTATCAAAAATTAACATCAGGGTTCCAAAACGTTTCGTCCGTACCATGCCCCTACTGCAAACTAGGCACAATCGAACGCTGTATTTCCGGAACAGTCCATTGGATCGGATGGTTGGCCTAATCAATGAGTTTGGTGCGAGTATTGACTTTTTCAGTCCCACTATTTTCTCGTTTAAACGTAGTGTTACTATCGAGGTTAATATTAAATAACCATGTATTTGATATTTTAATGTGTTTTATAAGTTTGTTTCTTACTTTTTATTTTGTAAAATGCCTATGGCGTAAATAAAGTTATTATTATATTGCTCTAGTTCATAAAATATGAGGGGTGTGGGAAGGGGAACACCTCTTTAAGGAATTGAATGTAACTTCGGATTAGGTTAACAGATTTTCACAATAGGTCTTGTTGGAAAAAGCGCTCTTTGTGGAATCAGATTTTACATGAATAGTCTTTTTAGTAAATCTCGGTAAATGTGTTGAGTGGTAGAGGGCGCGATGAGACATTTAACATAAACTTTGCAGTTTTTTTTTTTGAAAATTTCAAATGGAAGGATATAATTATTATATGATATTATCAAATAAAGTGAGAATATCAGTGAAAACCGCATTTTGATATCTGTTTTCTAAGCAGAGATATAGCAAAAATACGAATATTACCAATTTTAATTGCAATGTAAAACAAATGAACACATAGCAACCGATAATTATGTCAAAGTTAAGTAAATAATAAAAGAAATAATAATTATAATTAACGTAAATGTTCATGTCTGACAATATATCATTTCTTGTAGTTGGCCTTGTTTGAAAGACCACGTCTTTTATCCTTTCCAACAAATAAAAGTCTAAGCAAGTTAGGTCGAATGACTTAGCTGGCCATGAAAACTCAAATCCGAATACTCTCGCTTACCAAGAAATGTGCCGGACAACCATTGTGGTGATAATTCGCACGAATACGTTTAATGAAAGGATGCTAACAGACTGTGATAAACTGTGACAGTTTTTACGTGAAATTGTGTTTCTTTTGTTTCAAAGGCGACTTGAATGAGCATCAATATTGCAATTAAAATTTGTGAATGTTAGTATTTTCGCCATATCTTTGCTTAGAAAACACATATCAAAATGCAGTTTTCACTGACATTCTCACTTTTTCATCTTATTTGATAATATCATATAAGAATTATATCGTTCCATTTGAAATTTTCCCAAAAACCTGCAAAGTTTATGTTATTGTCACATCGCGCCCTCTACCACTCATCACATTTACTAAAAAGACTATACAAATCTGATGCCATGAAGAGAGCTAATCCGAAGTTACATCCAATTCCTTAAAGAGACTTTCCTCTCCCCACACCCCTCATATTTTATGAGCTAGAGCAATATATGCTGCATCAAAATTGCACAAGATTGCTATGCATGTTTGTTGGGGTATATTTTAGAAAAAATCAGTACTCTATTTAACCATGAATCGTACGCCCTCTAGCGGCGAAGCTAGAAACTTGAAAATAATTTCCAGCGATTTCTCTTCGTCCATTTTGTTAAAAAAAATTTTTCCCCGAAGCTGTGCAATTAACGGTTACATAGATATAGCCATTATTAAAGGGACTGGGCCACCCTGTATATTAGGCAGTTGTGAAAACACAAGCATTGAATTTAATTGCAAAAATAATACCCCTTCAATGTCACATATGTTGAGTACTTCATGCGATAGAATTTTTTTAATTAATTTTGGCCATTTGGCTTGCAGCACTGGAGCCCAAATCGAAAAGTGAACGGGTTTCAATGCAGAGGTTAATAAATAACATCAAAACAACTAAAAATCTACAGTGTTCTATTTAAAAAAATCAGTTATTTATTGACAACCTAAAAATGGGACACTTCGTACATTCAAAATAATTTCTATAGACGCACAGCCATCAATAGTGAGTTAGGACGCACTTTTTTGCAGGACCCTGTATAATTAATCGCAACTCTTTCTTTGTTAAGCTGAAATTATCCATAAGCATACCTGTATGTATGACCTGTGAAAAATTCAATATATACTTACCTGCTGCAAGTACAAACTTGCAAAGTTACAGAAAAGTAAGCACAGACTCTCTTACATCATGTGTACCCCACAATCAGCTGTTATGTATGCTATTTCTCTCTCACGTGCTACTGTTCTATGAGAAAGAAAAGGACGTAACGTAACAGCTGATAGTGGGGTACGCACGCGCTCTCTCCATGTGAAAAGTATACTGGCAATGAAAAAGAAAAATTCCGACTTCAATTTGAATTAGTTTGAAATTGATTCACATACATACAAAGGTTTTCTTTGGTGCAAACCATTCTAGCAAAGATGCACGATATGTGAATCAAAGAAACATATTTACTAAGCGTGGAAAAGCCAAATGGATTTCATTATTTCGGCTACTGTCCATATTTATAGAAAATCCTGAAACGTCAAATTTAAATTATAAATTGACATTTTTTAACCTGAAAATGTGATCCCTATCTTCAACCCCCTCAAGCAGGGGCGCCGACTTATCAAAATTTATGTGGGTGCTCACCAAGCCAGAAGCCTCACATATTATGTCCACAGATAGATATAACCGTCTATCGTAGGTGTAGTCTTTTTTAGTGTATGAAAGAAATTGTATTGACCAAGTACCGAGTAGATTTTGAAGTTTTTATTTTCGATTTATATAAAAAAACTTTATTTTTATTGCATAAGGCATAACTGTAGATTATGAGAATAAAAGTCTTTAAATAACTTTAATTTTAATTATATTAAAGGTTAGGTAAGCGTAAGCAAAAAATAATCTGCATATGCGTGCGACACCTTCGTTGATGCGTCAAGCATTTGATACCGTTAATTTTAATTTGCAACAGCTTCTCAGTTTTCATATCCTCTGTTTTAGGTGGTACTATACCTACACATGACATTATTAAATGTGTGTAGTTATAGGTCGGTAGGTACTGTTAATCTTTGTCATTAAAAATAAACTAAGGAATTAAATTTAAGAAGTCGCATAAGCGTTTTCAAAATCGCCCAATTTCCGATATATCGTAAATGTGAAAAAATAGGAGCAATTATGAATGTTGTATCGCCCATTTTGCGATAAATCGCCCACGTTGGGAACCCCGGACTGGGACCTGGCCTGGGACTGCGGCTTTGAAAACTTCATGTACCGAATACCTATTATTTCATTTTTCATAAGAATTAACGATGGCGATCGACGATGTATGTAACGGATGACGGATGTAATTTCATTTCGATAATTCGATATCATAAAAATGCTGTACGATCTGTACAGATTCTACAAATGTAGTCACATTCAAATTCAACAACTACTGTAGTCTGTACGCCGTACGGAAAATATTTATAGAAATCTTTCCTGCTATTTCGTGTGAGTAAAGTAAAAAAATATATCTAAATTTCTTCGTGTTTAGTAACTATCGAGAAAAAAGACCTAAATAGACAAATATCAACCGGAAAATTCTGTGGGTGCAATGCACCCACATAACTTTTTCTGTGGGTGCTTAAGCCCCGAAGCACCCACGTAGTCGGCGCCCCTGCCCTCAAGTGACAGTTACAACCGTCAATTTTTTAAATGGGAAGTATGGGCTTCACATATTGGGAGCATTATTTGATTTTATAATTGTGATATATCGTTTGACTGGCAAAAATTAACATTAAAAAAATACAATCATTTTCGTATCTCTTGCGGCTTCTAAGGTCCCATTGGTCACTCTAGAATTTGGGACACTGTAGTGATCTAAGAAATAAATTGCATACCTTTTGCCTCTGGTAGAGTAAATTAACAATTTTTCAGCATTTATATGCCACATGATATTATGTGATTTGAAGGATTGACCGACAGGTGGATAAGGTGTATTGAAAAGTAAAGAAATGACGTGGACAAACAATGTGTCGATTAGGATTTTTTTTAAAACAGTTTGACAAACCCAAGACGGATTTTATTTGAAACAGCCTTGTGTATACACAGATTTTATTTTTAAATTAATCAAACATGCTCTCGCTTTCATATGCAAAATTAAAAAATAAATTGTTAACATAAATTTAATTAAAATGATAAAAAATAAAATAAAACGCAATTTAAATCATACCTAGACACAATGGTATTTGATATAAAATGTTCTGAAGCATAAAATTAGAATTCATGTACAGGATATGTCTCATATCATGCGAGTCACGCTACTACACTGCCTAAGAAGGCAACGTGAGCAATAATAATTCTTGTATGGATCAATTGATCCCACCCACCTTATAGGTATAAAACGTTTTATTTATTGCGTTTGAATATGGAATGTCAAAAAAATTCAAATGGGCTACTTCACAAGATATTAATGAATCAACCACTCCCCGGCAACACATTTTTTGAGCACTCTGTGGTTACAATGAGCACCTTGGACTTGTCACTTAAAAAACTCAAGGTAGATAAACAGTGAACTTTTTTTGATAAGATAAAACTTAATGTAGGACACTGACACTGCAAAAAAATCAATGAAAATATAGAACAACCCTTACAAAGGTAAAAAATAATTATTAAAGGAAGCGAGAACCTTGTACACTTCCAATAGTAAACACATATAATCCATGCGAACCGCTATAAACTTGTAAGAATTCCATATTACATCATTTAAAGAATCCTCACAATGATGCAGCTTGCACTATAATCCTTCACCGTATGTAGGTTAAGTACATACTCGATCACAAAATTGACAATCAACATCTAAAGTGTATGTACCAAAAGTACTTACACCGAATGTGCAGCATACAAATAACTATCAGTAACAAGCTTACCTTCGTAATTAACTTGTCCATCTCCGTCGATATCGGCCTCCCTAATCATTTCATCGACCTCTTCGTCCGTGAGTTTCTCACCCAGGTTGGTCATAACGTGGCGTAATTCTGCTGCAGATATAAATCCGTTACCGTCCTTATCAAATACTCGGAATGCTTCACGAATTTCTTCTTCACTATCTGTGTCCTTCATTTTACGTGCCATCATGGTGAGAAATTCTGGGAAATCGATTGTACCGTTACCTGCACAAGGATAACAATTATATAATATCGTACGACCGCGGACAAGCCAGTAATCTATTACCGTCCGCATCTACTTCGTTTATCATATCCTGTAGTTCCGCTTCCGTAGGGTTTTGTCCTAAGGACCTCATAACGGTTCCTAATTCTTTGGTTGTGATTGTTCCATCACCATCTTTATCAAACAGCGAAAACGCCTCTTTGAATTCTGCGATTTGTTCTTCAGTTAGTTGGTCAGCCTGTTGGTCGTTAGAAAAAAAATGGGGTTAATATATCGTAGGCAACCCCAAAAGGCCGATGTATCAATCAATATTTACTACGCATTTTATATAATATTAAGTCGATAACGGAACGGTTCTAAAATGCGAGAAAATATTAATTTGGTAATTATTTGATTCATTCCTCTAGAGATCCGCAATGCGGCAAAAACCGAAACCGGTTTAATGACTAATCCTTAGGTTTTGACAGCCACTTACAAGCGTTAATGGCGTACGTCCGACGAAAAATAATTACGAGAAAAGTAACAATCCGAGGGTATTAAGCGAAAAATATATCGGATGATTTAAAATATGTACTCACCATTTTGATATTTTAAGATTTAAAGAACTAGGCGTATTGCACCGTGTCCAAATAACACCAATGAAGCACCACGGCGTAATGACAAACCACGACCGAATGCAGCAGCCAACTGTCGTCGTTTTTGTTGTGGAACGACGGGTCGGGTAAACGAGGGGGGAAAACTGATTCTGCTGCTGTTACCGCTACGGTCAAGCGCAATGATGCGACGCTGACATAAACCAGTAAATATTCCCACGCCGCCGTTCGATTCCGGTTACAATTTAAATTAAACAACTCCTCGTTTTCAATTCGATCTAACCAAAACCGAAACGTTCGCCGAAATTACGGTATACACCTGCACGCAGTTTATAATTCAAATATATAAATTTGCGGTACTACTTTTACAGTGTAGCATGTTGATGTGGTGCGGATTGTTCGCAACATACTTTGGGCAAGGGAAGCGACGCGATTGGCCACAACGCACCTGCAATGCGTCAAGCTCAAACTACCCGCCTTTCACGCGAGAATTCGAATATTATTGCGCTGATTGCGTCGGTATTTTGCCGTTCATGACTGTAATGCGTTTTGCGGGTGCGGTCTCTTGTGCACGTAATGCCCGCTTCGGTGTTTCAACTCGAGATTCTGAAAACCCGGCATAAATATTAAGGAATAGGTCACAATTTTCTAAAAATAGCTTCGCATCTAATCACGAGGAAATTGTGGTTCATTATAAAACTTTTGAAATCGTTATTTACTTATCGTGTAATTAATAATAGTCGGAAAAGTTTTAGTAACTACGTCCTGGCAACAATCGACTGTGAGATAAAAATTCCTATTTGTTTGTTACATTTATCCCAAGTTTAAAAGAAATAAGTTGGTGAAAAAATGGGGATAGCTCAAGGTCATTTGTATCTACCTTTAATTGTCTTATCAAACAACTCTACACCTTTTTCCGATTACCCGCTAATTGCAAGAATACATGCTCGTGGAAATTGCGTCAGGCGTTTATGACAATTTCAAGGAAAATCTACAAGTTAATTAAACGGTGCAATACTTACCTCTATTTGTAATTGCTTAAATATTTACCTGTTACGTGTTAAGGATTGTGTATCAATCCCAAATAGCGCTAATTACCTCATTAAGTTGTATTCGAAATTGTAGGAAGACCATTTCAGTAGCACAACAGAATCCTTTGGTTTTATGGATACTGAAAGAAAGTCAAGAAAATCCTTGTTTGGACAATACGTTTTTACATTTATTCACATCGCTTATATACATATTAATTAGGTATTTTGTTTTTATACACAACTATTACGAAATTGGAATACTTGTATATGTATATATATTCTTAATTTTGTGCTTGTTTGTTCGTCGATCTGCACTGGCTCATAGCTCAGTTTCTGAATCAACTTTCTTAAGACCGGGCCGCGAATTTTGGGCAAACTTATTAACGTTTGTGTAAGAATCTGTAAGAAAAAAATTGTAAATTTTGGTCTTCTCCAAGGAACAAATCGCCCTCCAAAATTTCATATTGAATTCTACTATTAATCCAAAGTCAAAACTAATTCTGAAGGTACCTAATTGTACTGGGTATAACATCCCAAATTTCATCATATAGGTACCATTAATTTCACTAGCTCTTTACAATAGAAGGTATGTACAGTACTAATTAAAGCCTGCGATTTTGAGAGATAGTAATGATAAATGAAAGGAGAGAATTTTATGGAAAATATGACAATAATGTTCCAATTTTGGTATTTAGGATTTTTTTCCTAAACAATGACCGAAGTAGCGGAGACCTAAAATGAAGTACCTAGTCCTACGTATACATGCGCTTATGCGTCAGACTTGAGCACGAACGCAAATGAGGCAAGCTGAGGCCGTATGAGGCAACAAAAGATGTACCTACATGTGCATGTTCGCTTGATTTTTTCACACTAGGATTGTAAAAATTGTGTGAAATGGCCAAACACATTTGTTTCCTGTACTAATTTTTAGTGCACGTTCACTTAAAAAAAATAAAGTGTACTTTTTCGCTCTTGATGTCTGTCTGTCCGTCTGAGTCACAAAAAGGCTCCGGAACTACACCACTTACAAACTTGGTATTGGTGTCATTGGATCAGAAATTAAAAATTATTCCATGTTTGTCTCTTTCTCGATAAGGCATGAAATCTCCATAGGGGCTATTAAAATCGAAAAAAGAATTTGAAAGTGCACTCTTCGCCTCTTTGGTCACAATAAGCGGCTTAACGAATTTTTTTAATTCTTAAAATGATTGTGTCAAGATTACAGAGGAACGTTTTTACAGTATACCTAACAATATATTTTAACAGTAATGTTTTACTGACTAAAAGGGGCTACTGCTCCTGATAACATTCTGATTCCTTCAAAAAATTCTTATATTAGAAGTACAGAAGCGCAGGAGCACAGCAATTCCAGAAGGTGTATAAACAATACCTATATTAATTATACTGACACTTTTTTCGATGATCCATATTATTTTTCAAAAATTATTAGTGGATTAAAAGCCCAGAAATTCTGGACAGTGTAAGCAGATTAAAGATTGTCAAACACCTTCTACCGTATTATATTCTGCAGATCCTGTTTGTGTAATGGTGTCCTGTGAGAATCATGTTAGGTACTTTTGAGACAAACTTATCAAACCTACTCTTATTTTATATAGTTGGAGGATATGGCCCCAGACCCCCCGCTCCTGGTGCTATAAATTCTCCCGTAAAATATTTAGAACGATCAGCATGTTTATGATTTTTTTCTTGGAAGTGTCATCCCCACACCATGTTCTTTTTGTGGGACATAATACAAAATCTGTCGGGCGGGCCTTGGGGTTATTTCATACCTACATTAGAAATCGATTACTTTTTCCTTTCACCCCCAAAAATTCTTAAGATAGGTAATTGTTCATGATTTTTTTCTTGGGAGTGTCGTCACACTGTCTTCTTTTGTGGGCCATAAATCATAATAATATATTATAATCCACCGGATCTAGTGGGTTTCCCAGCACATTAGAAATCGATTTCTTTATTCTGTGGGGAGGTCTATTCCTCCTAGACCCTTGGTGTTAAATTCTACCCCAAAATGTTTTGGACAATCGGTATGTTTTTGTAATTTTTTTTAAGAGTGTCGTATTACACTGTCCTTTTTGTGGTGGATAATACATTATCCATTGGGGGGTCTCGCAGTCTACAGTTCTACACCCCCTCCCAGCACATTAGAATAATCCTGTTCTTTTTCCTGGGGAGTATTCCATACCCCCCAGTGTTAAATTCTCCCCCAAATTATTTAGGACAATTAGCATGTTTATGATTTTATTCTTGGACGTCATCACGCTGTTTTTGTGGAGCATAACACATACTCCACCAGGGGGCCCAAGCACATTAGAAATTTTTTTTTTCTTGGGAAGTCTTCTATACTCCCCAGTGATAAATTCTACCCCAAAATGTTTAGGACAATCCGCGTTTTTAAATACCTCCCACAGTGTACAGCCCTCAGCACATTAGGAATCGACCCCCTCCCCACCACCACTCAGCACGTTTAGTGTCACAAGGTGTCTTTTTTTGTGGGGCATAGTACATAATCCACTGAGTCTGGGTGGTTCCCAGTTCATTTGGAATCGATTTCTTTTTCTAGGAGGTATTCCATTCCACACCCACCTCTCCCGTGTTAAATTCTACCCTAAAATGTTTTGGACAATGAGATTATTTTTGGGAGTGTCATCACACTGTCTTTTTTTTTGTGGGGCATGTATATAATACACAATTCACCAGGTGTGGTGGGGGGTACTTCCCCCAGTCTACAGCTCCAGCACATTACAAATCGGTTTCTTTTCCGGGGGAGGGGAGGGGGGGTATTTCATACACCCCTAGACTCCCGCGGTCTTAAATTCTCCTTCAAAAGCTCATTTAACTTGCACTGATATGATTGTGGATACAATTGTTTCCATTGTACATTGTCAGTTACATTTAATAGGTAGAAGTTGGCATTTTGATTTCTTGCATTTTTGGAGATAGATTGAACTTATCTAACAGTTAATATCTATGGGAATTTTTTGGAAACGGATGGCTGGCCCTTAAAAAAGTAAAAAAAATGTTTCAGAAAAGTAAAGACAGACACAGAAATTATTTTAATTAACAGCAGCTGAATAATAACAGTATAGATACAATCAGATTCCAATAATTTAAACTAACTATACACAAGAACATAAAATTATTTTAAAAGCTACATACTATTCAAATACTGACAACAGTTGGTAGGTTGTGTAAGCAACCCTGCTATATTGGAAAATGCAAAATTATTGAAATGCAATCGCTCATTAAATTAAGTGAGATTACTCTTCACCTCTTTTTTACAATAAAAATTTTAGTTATTCAGCTACTGTCAAAATAAATTTATTTGCGAGAACTTTAATACTCGTTGGTAACAATACACATTAACCAACTAAATTTCTAAGGAATCATAACAGTGTCGCTCAACCGCAATTTACAAAACAGGCAAGAAAATTGAAACAATAGAATCACAGCAGGTTTTTCTTAGTAGTATAACAGTAAATGCAATAGATAAAAAATAAGAAACACCAATATACTAACGACTAGAATTAAAAACTATGTGATGTCTGGAAGAACACACTACTTATGCACCAAAATAACTTATAGATAGGTACACCTAGTACATAGTATTATTCAAAGCACAAAGGAACCGACGTAAATGGAAGAATAGGACTAGTTGTTTCCACATTAAGTGCAGTTGCCATACAATTGCTTGCATCTTCGTATTCGCCTAAGGCTTCCAAAACTTTTCCTAAATTGTACCTGTAACCGAAAACAAAATGTCATCAGTGTATATTCATAACATTGCTAGCTTCTACT
This sequence comes from Photinus pyralis, assembly GCF_008802855.1. Taxonomy (NCBI): domain Eukaryota; kingdom Metazoa; phylum Arthropoda; class Insecta; order Coleoptera; family Lampyridae; genus Photinus; species Photinus pyralis. The sequence continues at coordinate 22,570,051 of NW_022170403.1, forward strand.
TTAATCAAAATCAAATAAGAATGAAGCAGATAGAAAGAATGTTGGGACATAGCTCTTCAACATTTTAACGTTTGAATTTTATTTTAATTTGTAAATATTGTTCCATACCCTTTCTTTTGCTTCATTCATATTTGAACTTTAGTTAAAATTCACATACCATGTGATGTGATTTTTAGGATCAATCTTAGCAGCCTCACGCAATGTTGACTCTGCTAGTCCTTGAGAACCCATATAATGATATACAAGGCCTAACTGTTGAAGCGATTTAATATGTTGTGGATTGATTGCGACGGCATTTTGAAAACATAACTTTGCCTCCGCCCATTCCTTTTTGTACATATGCAGTAGTCCACGCTGCAACACAGTGTTTGAACGTGCTCTTCCGACTACTAAAGAACTTACCATATGGATAACGTGATGCGAAAGTGGAAATATTTGCGTGGCTTCCTGTATACACTGCTGAACATACGCCGGTTCGTCGAGTGTCAAGTAAATTTCAGCTAATAAAAGCCAGACCTCCATTTGAAGTTTCCAGGCACGCTGAGGACCAGGTCGCGGACTAAAGCTGCTAATTGAGCTCGCAACTTCACTTAGTGCGTGTTCAACTCGTGAAGCTGCCATGCTGTGCGCCTGTAAAGAACCTAAACAGAGATTGCCGGTGCGCGCACCTAAATTTTATCTTACTCGAATCTTTATCCGACATTTCCGATGTGTATAGTTGGAAGACCGAACGTGTGTCGCTCTTACGATCACATTCAGGAACATCGGAGCTGATTTGGCCTTCGTAAAGGTTCTTCCACAACTCCAACATTTGTTTACCAGTTATCAGTGCTTTCTAAAATCATTAGCTTACATAATCTGGTCTATGAATCAGTCAAAAGTACCTCTCCACCATTCAGATGCAATTCTAGGTACGCTTTCACATACATTAAGTTTAAACAGTCGGGATACTCTAGGAGCGCAGCTTCCACTACATCTAAAGCATCGACATGCTGAGAGTTGGCAGATAATAATAAAGCTAGCAAATGTAGGGTGGAAGAGCTTTCATATCGTAGATCAAGTGCAGTTTGTACATGAGCAAGCGCTTCAGTGATACGTCCCATTATAGCCAACTGCAATCCGAGATAATATTCACTCAAATGGTCATGCGGTTCAATTTCCAAGGCACTGTACCATCACAATCAATAACGTAACCGATACTACATAAAAGCTTACCTAATAAAAGACTTAAGGGCATTCTCGTTGAATTGTTCTTCTTTCTTAACGCTCGTATTTTTCGCCTGTAACTGATGACCAATCCCTATGTACAGGTAGCACCTACCAAGAAGGCCGGTAGAGTGAGAAAATTCAATTTTTTTCGCCTCCATACTGAAATCTGTCCCTTCAAAAGGTAAATCTAAATGCTCATAGCAAAGACGTGCTACAAGCAAACAATTTACGGATTGGTTCGGTTCAAGACGAATTACTTCTTTGAATATCCCTAAAGCATCCACATATCGGCCAGTTGTTATTAAGCTTAACGCGTGTTGTCGCCACACGTGAGATTCTTCAAACGAAAATTTCATTGCGCGTTCAAACGACTTGAAAGATAAGTTATAATTGCTACTTAAAAAGTGGGGGGTGGGCGAGGAAAACCACCAATTCACTGCTTAAAATTTCAAAATAAGTTACATCTCCCATGTAACAATAACAATGCATAAGATGGGCAGTCCAAAAGCTCTTGTGTTTTAATTTATTTTTATTAGCACCATCTCATTTTCTTCAAAAAACATACACCGACTTGTCTGCTGGAAACAAGGAAGAAAGTCTCCCTTTGGTATCTTTCATTACCCCTTGGATTCTAAGATCGATAAATGCTTGATTACCCTTTACCTTTTCAAAAATTGCGTTTTGAATTTGTATTTTCAACATAAGGAAGTTTCCACACGTACCGCTTCATAGCGAACGTGAACGAAAGTATGTCTGGCGATAACAAGAAACGTATTGCGGTTCGTTCCGTTTTGCTTAAAGCCGAACACGTAAGAAAAATGGTTTTCTACTGGTTTAAAAAGGTACGTTTCGGTTTTTCTCCTGAGGGCTGATTCTAACTGATTTCAACGGTCGAAAAAGAATTTCGACGGCGCCATGACACCAAATTTCTACTCTTAGGGTGTAATAGGAAGTTTACGTTTCTTTAAGTTTGCTCTTATATTTTGCTAAGTTGGCTGTCTGATTTTGAACTATTTTAAACTTTAAAAACCAGTGGCGTAACTAGGTAGGTGCCAAAAGTGCCGCGGCACCGCGCTCTGAATGGGGGAGGGCGCGCTGAAGCACCGAGGGCACTAAGTCGGGATGGGCAATACATGGTGTACTGTATAGGGACAAGAACGGCAGTTAAATTCTAATACTTTGCTAAAGTCGACTACAGGGTGCACTGAAATATAATTAAAACTAAATTTACGCTCCTTTAGGATGAATCGAACATTGTTAAAAAGTAAAAAAATTATCAAAGTCTTTGTGTGAGATGTAAGGGATTTCAGCGCATTTTGTGTGGCAGATCAGTACTTTTATTAACCACAATCAATAAGATTTTGTCGGGGGCCCCATATTCCCTTTGTCGGTATCCACCTCCGACATCCCGTTCGCCCGGAATTCGCGTTTAAAGTTTTGACTCCACCGTTAGTAAGATCTTGTCGAGAGCTACCACATTCCCTTTGTCGGTACCCGCTTCCGACGCCCCCACAAACGGCGGATGTATACACAGTTTGAATCAAAACACTTGTACTTGTACCACGCTATCTTAAGTGCCTCAATATGAATGGCGACTGTGTTGAAAAATAGCCTAAGAGTGTAGCTTCCAAATGTATATAATAAAAGTTGTTTATTACACTTTCTTAATTTTTTATTTCAAAACGTCTGTTACTTTCTGGATGGCCCTTGTAGTACAAAGTTACAGCGGTAGGAAAAGGCTGCAGATTTAAAATAATAATAATAATAATACTTTATTTGTGATCTATACAATAGTCTGTATTAGTGTAACCAGCATTTGCACGCAATCATTTCTACGACTTGTGCCCATGCCATAGTTAAATTTGACGCGAGAATTGGAAACACTATAAATAAATGTATTTCTATTCTTCATTCAGTGAAAGATTTCGTTATTCAAAGCATCTTTCTAAAATTTAAGTATGCAAAATTTGTGTGTAAATTCGAAAGGGTGCAGTGCTGTTAAAATTTCGTGTAAAGTTTCTCTCAAAAATGTACCTACCGTGTTTTATTAATTAGAGCGCAATGGTAACTGATTAGGCGCCAAAATCTGGTAGGGCGCCAAAACCTGATCCGGCACCGCTTCGAAAAATACCTAGTTACGCCACTGTTAAAAACAAAACCTTGTTCGACTCTAACCCTACAGTAGCTACAATCGTACCTATTATTATTCCTCCATGACGGAAATTAAAATGGTTTTTGTTGGGATGTGATTTTAGTCTCCGCCATTGTAAGATACGTAGGTAAAAGTAAAGCAAAACAAAGCCACGGATAAAAAATGTAAACAGTGTACCAAAACACAAAATTGAGGTACCACGTGCGACTTTCCGAATAACAAAGCGCGCACTGTCGCTATCCCTTCTATTTCGACGTTGAAATCGTAATTTTAACCACTCTAGTCTAGTTGAATTTATTTTCAACGGTAGAAAAGTTATGACGTTTCAATGACGTATATTAGTAGTTCATGATAACACCGATAGATGGTTACGATCGCAATTTCGACGCAACTACTGAAATTTCAACCGTCGAAATCAGTTAGAATCGGCCCCCTGAGCGAGATTTAAATAGCGAAAGGAGGACCAATCCAGCGCAACGTCAAGAATATTATACAAAAACTAGTCAGTCAGTGCAGTTGTGAAATGAATGCCCAGCTGGCATTTGATAACTCACTGGGAGAAAAAAAAACAAAAATATGGTAGGGTGCATCCACTGGTAGCGTCTTTTTTACGAAAACTTTTGCTGCTAGTGAGCGATCATACATTCCATGCAATGTAAATAGTTGGCCGTTCTCAGAGACAGCCGAGCTATTCAGAGACGCTCGCTTCCCCCTAACTGGCCAGAGGGGACCCTCTTCACTCTGTGAAATCATTCTCAGCATGCAAATCACCAGGAATGGACGCCATAATACCACCCCCTGCAATATAAGGACTGGATGTTATGTCATCTACCTCCGTGATGAATATGAATCTAAAAAGAAATTTGAAATATCTTCAATAGTTTTGAAGATATCGCAAAAAAACGAAAATTTCTGATTTTCTTTTTTAATTTTTTTATGATAAACTAATCGTAGTAGACATTTCTAATTAACACATTATTCGGACACTTTTTAATGGAGATTTCAAATATGGCATCCTGTTTTTAATTACTTTCAAGATGACGGAGAAACACGTGGCAACTTTAGTTTTTCTTATGGGCGCCATATTGAATTTTGACATTTTGGGATTACGTCTTTTTTTCTCTTTACAACGATATCTCACACATGGTGGTTCAGTATCACATTTTTTCTAAAAATACAATTTTTAATTTTTTGAGAAGAGTGCTTTGGAAAAACAAAACGTTCTTTTGTTGTAAACAAAAGTTTGACAGTTTGATCCATCTGTCTGGTTGCAGCGTTGTCAGAGAAGTAGAAATTCGATGTTCATCTGAACAGAATTAAACCTTCGTTATTCAAGAAAATTATACATAAAATGTGAACATGTGTTCAAATTGCCCACCTCCTAATTCTGAGCATAGTGCCACTCTTTTCCTAAGATTTGCTATGGCTCTTGACACATCCCTTCTTCTAATCTTGTGTCTGAGAGTGCTCACAATTCTAAGACGAAGTTCATCAAGGTCGGCTGGCAATGTTTTGCAAATTTCATTTTTCATTGTTCCCCACAAAAAATAGTCCAAGGGAGACAGCTGAGGTGACCGCGCCGGCCAGCGTACATCGCCATTATGAGCAATAACATGATTGGGGAACAATTCCGATAAGCATTCCCCAACCCTCCTAGCATTGTGGGGCGGTGCGCCATCTTGCTGGAACCACATTGAGTTCAAACGATAAAGAGGAACGTTATTAATTACCAATAAAATCGGTTAGAAATGTCCTCAGGAAATGGAGGTACCGATCAGCATTTAAAGTCTCTTTGTACATGTAAGGACCCATTATTGTATCGCCCAATAAACCGACCCATACGTTAACGCTAAAACGTATTTGTGGTCGTCGTTCTTGAAATTGATGAGGATCAGTAATGTTCATTGCACTTATGCAAAACTTTGATAACGCACTAATAAATTATTATTTATTATTATATTGTGGCGATTAAACATTGCTGTATTAAGGAATTGCATTTTCTTGAATCTGATTATTGACAAACGTACAAAAAGCTACTCGTCGTTCATGATCTCCTGGATGGAGCGTTTGGGGTATATAAATTGCCCAAGGCCGATATTTTTAAGAGTTCTCCAAACAACTTGATGGAATGGCAAATTCAGCTGGGCTGCAACTTTTCTTGAGGAGACAGATGGATTGTCTTGCACCTAATTAACAATTATTAAATGATGAATAGATTAGTAGTTGTAAGCATCTAAAATGTTTACCGCTTGCAAAATTGCCTGCTCATATTCATTGGGCCTATCACCCTATTGCTGTCTACATCTTTTAAAAGAACCATATTCGCCCAAGTTTTTATGCAGCAAAGAAAAATACCTCAAACTAGGTTGTTGCCGCTCTGGATAACGCTGCAAGTATGTTGCAGCAGCCATGTGGGCATTTCGATGAGAAGTATAGTAAATTTGGATCATATCTCTTTGATCTGCACTTGGAAAAGGCATTTTCGCAATACAACTAGCATAAACCTAAATGACACTACATGAAATAAGTCAACCTTTTCTTCACAACAAAAGAACGTTTTATTTTTCAAAGCACTCTTCTCAAAAAATTAAAAATTGTATTTTTAGGAAAAGTGTGATACTGAGCCACCATGTGTGATATATTATTATTATTATTATCGTTGTAAAGAGAAAAAAAGGCGAAATCTCAAAATGTGAAAATTCAAAATGGCGCCCATAAGAAAAACCAAGCCACGTGCTTCTCAGTCATCTTAAAAGTTAAAAACTGGATGCCATATTTGAAATCTCCATTAAAAAGTGTCCGAATAATGTGTTAATTAGAAATTTCTACTACGATTAGTTTATCATAAAAAAATTAAAAACGAAGATCAGAAATTTTCGTTTTTTTGCGATATCTTCAAAATATTTCAAATTTCTTTTCAGATTCTTATTCAGCACGAAAATTAGCAACTTTGCCCCCATTTAACCAACCTTCTATCTCTTAAGATAAGTGAGATCCCCATAGTGGCACTCGAAAAATGGACACCGTGTATACAGGCTGTATCACTTTCAGATACATAGATACCTATAAACAATGGAGGGAGATAAAGATTGACTTTATCTCCAAATCTGGCAAAGATGATTACACCTAAAGAATATCGCCCAATCAGTTTAATGTCGTTTCTTCTTAAGACGCTTGAAATACTGTGCGATAGATACAAAAGGGATACGGCGCTAACACGGTTTCCGCTGCACCCTCACCAAGGAAGATCTACAGTTAGCTCTGCACTGCGTCGTAGGGAGGATTGATGATCGTTGGACTATTGACAGTCCACACTGGGAGTATCCATAGACACAGAGAGGGCATTAAACAAAACAACCTTTGAAACAATAGAAATCACGGCGTAACAAAGAGCAGTGCACATCAGCACAGAGAACTTTCTCTTCACAAGAAGAACAGTAGAGGGTCTTCCAGCTCCCCTGCTATTGTAAAATCACCTACAATTCTCAGACAGGAAGTATCTTCTGTTGTGCCATCTGGTAGCCTAGAACCAAACTCTCCATAACCTTAGCACTTCTTAATCATGTGGAAAGACTAGCATGCCCTTGCTGGCACAGGCACCCAGCCGCTAGGCAAACTCCCTACTGTATTCCAGGCAGAATTGGTAGGAGTAGCGCTTAGTGCAAGAAATTAGACTAAATCATCCTATACATAATTGCATTATCTATTGTTACATGCCTCTGTGGTTTTCCTCAGTTTCACATGATAATTACATACCTCTTGTAATAATGCAAACTGACCCCATCTCGCAGTAGCCAAGGTAAGTAAATCATAGACAAAAGTTGCGTCACGATATGCATTTAATCTGGCTTCTTTAAATTCGACGGATTGAGATAACACTGTATGGCGTACGGCCATTGCTTCCGCAACCAATAACACCAAAAGTGATTCTTCGCATTCATTTCTAGGTACAAACTGACAGAAGATACTAATCAACTGCAAAGCTTACACAAAATTACCTGGTTTAAGGAACTGTATTGTTTTGGCTTCCACGCAGAATCTTTCATAGTCATCGTAGGCGGCTTATAATCGTCACACACAGTGCCGCGTAATATTAATTCGGCCAACTGACACAAAAATTTCAAACGTATTGTGTGGACCGTCTGAGCTTCGACAGCACTTAGAATTATTCTGTACCTTTCCAGAGCGGCAAACGGTTTTCCTTGTCTTAGTAACATAAGAGGTGCTTCGTGTAGCGCTTGTTCCAAAATTGGGCTCAGTGTCTTATGTATAGCTGGCGGTTGTGGAGAATGCGTACCAGTGCTCGAAATGGAGGTGTATTGTTGCTTTTCCACTTCCTGAGCGTATAGAAGGGCAAGATCGGAGGCTACTTCAAAATAATGAAGTGTTTCCACCTCTCTTTCTGCTTTCTTGAACTTACTAGGACCCGCAGATACCTTCACATTGCACAATGCTTTAATGGCAAACGATTCTGCAACTGTTCGTAAACTACGCCTACAATTCACACATAAGGAACATTCCTATCGCCTTTAGAATACATACAATGGCAATTTCTTCTCGGAAAGTGCATCTAAATCAGCAGACTTAAAACTGTTCAAACTATCAGTGTACTGGCCACAAGCGTAATACAATTTTCCTAATAACAAAAACGAATCTAGTGCTACTTCTGCCTGCAAAGGTTTGTTTGAGTAATACAGTGGTACTCATCATGTAGAACCTTTATTCCTTCTGAACTAGATGCCAATTCCAAGAACTGTTTGGCTTCCATTAGACCAATTTTGGCACGATGAATGTTTGCCTCGATTGGGGGCCATTCTTCCAAATATTTTTCCAATTTACCTTCCCCAATTAAAAAGTTAGCCAAGTATTCTGAAATAATGAATAAGTGTTTTTCATAATATGTTGCTATCATACCAGAATTTGGGGAGCGCTCTTTCAAATGCTCAGCTAATTGTATCACTTTTAACCAATTTTGTTCTTCTCTGTATTTCTCTATGTCTATGTCCATCTTAATTGCATTATATTTTGTGGAACGCGTTGTCATGGTTTTGGAGAAAGAATAAAATAATAAAAATCCAAATTATTTGTTTATTTATTAATATTAGAATTTTTCTAAGGTTGCCTTGACAGACCCCAACGTCACATAACCTTGCTTCGTATGATCGCTGCACATCCACTCCCATGACTAATGTACAAGGTGAGAGTAAAATGGGGTGTCATTATCAATCTCCTTTCAGGCGAATCAAATGTTAAAAACAAAGGTGAAGGATTGTGAACGGACGAGAAGGACGAGGTAGATTTGATCACAGTATTACCATTGAATTTAGTATTACGTTTGATGAATTATAACGTTTTCTTAAATTGTAGGCAATGATCAATAGGTAGCTTTGGTTAAAATATTCTGCGGCATTACGCATGAATCGATAAGAATAGGGGAATTCCGCCTTCATTTTTCATTTCTGATTTACAAAGTACATTAAAAATAAAAAGACCTCAATTTTTATTTAAAATAAACCCAAAATAAATTATTGGAAAGCTGTGTTTTTAGTCCGAATTTGAAACGCTTCAGTCCAAATACGTCATAAACCTACAACCAATCACGTAAAGATGAGCCGGCAACCTTGTGCGAAGCCCAAAACACCCACGCAAAAGTACAAGTGACAAGCGCCTGTGACATCTTGTGGCATTCTCCTGCAGTATTGTTAAGTCGTGATGTCATCTGAGTGGTTCTAGGAGCCAATGAATAGGAGCTGATTGGTCGGACTTATTTCGTCACCACAATCATTTCTTTTTAGTTTGGTCGGGTGTAGTCTGTTACATTTCAATTTTTAGTAGACGAGAGATATCCAGTATTTATGCTAGGTATGGAGCTTTCATGTTTCTACAAATTATAAACATTATTAATACCATAGCGAATTTTCTAGAGCGCCATCAAGTCGATTAAGGATTAGTCATCGGCGATAAGGAATGAATGCGAATATGACTCATTCTTTCCTTTGTAGTATATAATCAAAGATTCTTTCTGAGATCTATGATAAGCCTTTTAGACTATTTGAGACCGTTTATATGTCCTATATATAATAATTGAGTTTAGTTTTTGAGTCTTTCTTTATTGTTAATGTTAGTTACTGTGAACTTGAATTTAATAATTAATTGTACATAAATAAATCACATAATTTAATTTACATTACAATACCTACATTTAAATAATCATATTTTGCAAGCACTTTTAAAAAAAAAGAATTAAATCAATGTTTAAATGGTTGTATTTTATATAATATTTACAATTGATTGACTAATGATATTTTTTTGTTTATCAGTAAAGTTTATAATTAAACAAACCAAATACGGAATAAGAATGGTCAACAGAATATATACAACGTATGGGATTGATGGAGTTGAACCAAATGGATAGAACCAATATCCTCGTCTAGTTGCATCTCTTGTATGATGACTAGAAAATGCAGTGAAAATAATGAGAGCAACTCTCAGCAACCATCTCTCACGTAAAGTGTACGAAATTAAGAATAATATGAAGACAACTATCAAGGGAACAGAAGAACAGTGTAAAGCCGGTCTATTTTTCAAACTTGTTGCATCCTAAATAAGATTACTGCATTAATGAATGTTGTTGTGCATATTACCTTTAGACTAAATGAGCGAGCAGCATAAAAATGATCGAGATCTATACCAGATGCTATAACTGTACAGAGAGCAATCTCTATTAGGGTTTGTAGTGTATAACGATTTCGGAATGTCATGCACACAATAAGCCACGAGATACCCCCGATTAATGCATGTGTAATGTTGTCGAACAAGGCCTTATGTAGATGGAGACGGAGGTGTTCCACAAGATAATCACCGATGACTGCTGTAAGGGCAAGTAACAGTATTAAGATACCGTGAGAACTGTACAATATTTGGAGAACAAACATTTATAAATCATTTACAAAAACAAGGTTAACTATACATCCACAAATGACAGGATGAATGGAAATTTACGTCATGTGTATACAGGGTGATTTACAGTGGCGTGTAAACTATCAATTCAACTTCTTGTCCAGAAAAATAAATTAGATCTGTGGAACCTTGTAAAGGTATCTATCTGTCCAGTATGGTCCTACATTTTTTCGATTTTGTATATATTTACCCGTGTAGGAGCAGGAGCACTGGAGTTTGGGGGTGACTATGGGTATGACTTATTTTTCTTTTAGACAATATGGGGAGAGTCCGATGACTACTCTTCCCTCGAATACTCGCGATTTTTAAACATTTCTTTGTAGAAGGCCACCAGGAATTTAAAGACTCATATGGTGCGGGATAGAAGTATAAATTTTAATATATGACGTGGTTATCAGTTCGGGTGGCTTCTACGTCTACCTCGGTCCAGCATATCTTGTCTGGGTATATAAGATAGTGACCTCCCTACAGGTACAGACCTTTTTGTTTGCACCATCAGAGTTGGGTATTCCCACGTCGAGAGTAGTAAAATGAGCGGTGTGTGAGCGAGCAATTATTTTATTAGTTAATTGGTAGTTGATGTTGAGAGGTTCCACCCCGTATATACAATTTACGACAATGCACACATTTTTTAGAGTTGGCAACTTAGACCATATAGTACATGGACTGCTAATTGTAACTAAAATATGGTCAAGGACATCGCCTGGGTATGTGAGTTTCAGGGTAAACGAGTCTGTCCGAAGTTGTCCGATTAGACACGATTTGAGACTGTCAACCTATAAATTAACAAACGTCAATTAATTAATCGCCTAGATATCCCAAAAAAACAAACTTATTCTTATTTGTGGACGTATAGCAAATAATGAAGAGCATTTAAAGCTTCCCGTACTACGCGGTTACTATAAAGCTGCTCTTTAAGCGATCGTATTGGTGTTTACACGACTTTAGTTTACCCTGAGATTCACATACCCACATAGATATATAAATACATAGATACAGCCATACCCCAACATAGTTCAAAAGGACGTACCATCTATTACCATCACTTTCGGCACATTAATTACGTATAGCGCTATCCTTTATAGAGATACCCTGAGCATGGAAGACAAGATTCGCATTATTTATTATAACTACTGTCAATCAAATTGTTAGCACAAATCACACAGAAAATTATCAGATTTGAGACTTTACAACATAAATAAACCGCCTTTTTATTTATTTAAATCGCATAGCAGCAAGAAATGTTACATTTAAAATGGAAGATGTTAGTTATAAAGCTGGCAAATGAAGAATTTGAAAAAATTACAGCTGACAACTGGAAGAAAGTGTGTGAACATGTGGAAAGTGATTAATTTAAAAGAGAAGTTATATTTGGTTGATGTTGCTGAACTTTATAATAAGTGTTAATAATGGCAGTGATGATTCGAATTTGTCAATTTCATTTGACGATGATTCGGATTGTGAGCTTTTACAAACGTAATGAATGTTCACTAAATGAGTATTATCACCAATTGGATATCATTGTTAAGGTGTTGTATTTATTTTAAATAAATGTACACGTGTAGCTTACTTACTACAATTAGCACTATAATTTCAAAAAGAAACCCCACCGAATGGACATATGCCGAAAGGTAGGCAAGACGCGTAGCGACCAAAATTTGATATTGCACGCACACACAGTCTAAAAACTCGTTTTCCTAAGAATATTGGACGGATCCTTCTTTGTGATCATGATATAAACGCACTGCATCAACATCATATAGGCCAAAATAATAATTGGAAACGAATTCACTTCCTGTCGCAACAATTTCCTTTACCATTACGCCTAAAACCATGCAATTAAAATTAAAATGTTGAACATAAACTTTACTTACTTACGGTTTTTTTGATATTCTGCAAGCCAGCAATGAATTCACTGCAGCACATCATGCCAAACAGGGTAAACATTATCCCAAATTTGAATGGCGTAGTTCGATGTAATAAAACTATTTCAGGAATAACAATTATGGACGCGTCTATCATTATGGCAAGCACTAATGTTATTCGTATTCAATTGATAACCCAATAATTACATATTTAGTGAAAAAACCGCCCATCATGTTTAGGGCGAATATTTTTAGTTAGATTGGATTTCGCGCTATCGTGAAATGTGTCAACTGTCACATGACTTATGGGACGCGCTAAGTTTGTTTTAAGCGTCCGATTCGCGTACGACATAGTGGTTAATGCAATAAAAAGAGATAGAACATGTTTCTTCTTGGTTAGAAAGTAATGGAGAGATGTACAAATTTCTTTGATATGTTTTTTAAAAAACGAGGTACGTTTGTTAAGGATGGCTGTATCTAGGTATTTATATATCTATGGCATACCCCCAACCGACTACAGTGCCCTCTATCCGTGACCGCCCATTTTGTATTGGAAGCATAGTGCGAATAGCAGTCCTATGGTCTAAGGTTGGCAACCGCGCAATTTTTAGGAGGGGAGAAGGGAAAGCTGTTTGCGCCATCTAGAGAGCACGAACGTGGGTACGTTTGTCATCTTGTTTTTAATGGCGGTCGCGAACGTGTCGCTCCATAAGTGTTTGTTGTTATTTTGTGTTATTTAATGCAGGTAGTAATCTTTGCATTTCTTTATACTTATGTTGTTTGTGTTTTGTATGCAGCATTTTATATTTTTGTGAGTTTCAATCTTTGTTTTTGAAAACGACTTGATTTAACCTTAATGCAGAATCGTATATTATTTGATACCGTTTTCCTTTTGTTTGTAATCGTTTACGTTTTTGGTGAAATGGTTGCTTAATTTATGTTTATGTTTTAATTACATGGTCTTGACAAGAACTAATCATTCATTCAACACTCTTTTGCGTGAGTACGACACCTTTTGGCTTTGCTTACATTAATGTACATTAACTAAATTTCCGGGTTTCCACAATCTTCATAATTAAAAAAACAAACTTCACAGTTTCAGTGTTTTATTTTACGTTCCTTCCCTACTGTGCTTCAAGTCATAGCGTTGTCTACAACTAGCGAAGGGGGCTCGGCCTTAGATGTTTGATTACGTGCCACTTTTCAAATTTAAGCGGGATTTTGTTTAATTTTGGAGATTATTGTCGTTCGGGGGGGGGGGATTTTTAAACGTTGCCGGGTTGACTTTATTGCCCTGTTCTCGTAGGGTGAAGTTAGCGTAGAACCTTGTAGTACACTACAATGTTAGGTCAAACGGAGGGTTTTTCCTAGTTTAGGGTTTGGAGGTTGCACAAGTTTTCATGTAAGATATAAAGGTTGATCCCATTATTTGGCATTCACAAAGGATAGTTAGTTCACGCTTTAGAAATTATTACCTTAACGTAAGAACAATAGCGTAGGTTTTTGAGGTATACTGTAACGGGAGGCATTTAATGGGGATTATTTAATTTGAATTTTGTAAATTTTATTGATTATTTAAGAGAGAGGAAGTCGCTTTAGGCCGTCATAGATCTCAGGTTGGGGTTATCCGCGTTTGAATGTGTTACAATACCAGGTGCTCGACTCGACAAAAAGACAACTTAAGTTAAGGGTGACTTTTGCCGATTGTTGAAGAGCCAAAATGGTGCAACATACCAATCGCAATCTTTATTTAACCTAGTTCCTCCGAAGATTAGATCGCTACCCCTCTCAGATTTTAGAATCACACTAAAAAAATTGTTTATTCAACACCCTTTTTTCTCATTTGATGAGTTTAACGACTTCTGTTGGAGTGGTTCGTAATTGTATCAGTCATTCTGTGTTATATGTTTTTTTTATTATGTTTGTTGTATTATATGCTAGTGTGTTCTTTATCTAATGACGAGTGTAAATGTATCAACATGTCTGCACAACAAATATATATATTATTATTATTATTAACACGCGAGAAAACAACTCCCTCGTGTTATAAATGTATCTGTAAGTAATTGATATATATTAAATTGTTATTTAATTTTATGTAAATAAATTCCGTAATTAAATTTACGTTACAATAGTTAGTGCTAATTTACAGTAAATGTTATTACCGTTAATAATGCAAGTACGCCTATGAGTTTTAGGTTATAATCTTATCTGTCACTTCAGGAAAATTAGGAAATCGTATCGGTATGTGGGACAAAAATCTTGAGGATTTTGGTAATTTTATCAATTTGTACACATTATCTATGTACAATAATAATCAATAAAATAACAATTTACTTAGTTTGTATTCCTACCTACGTATCGATAGGTCAATTTGATCAATTACTCATCGTAATTGGACTTTGCATTATCGATCGACAAAAGATAAGCCCTCGGATAAGCCATTCAATACCCGTTCGTCTTCTGACTTTCACGTAACGTAACGTAAAAATTAGATATTTATTTATCATTGTCGATTGCACGCGAACACAATATTAATCTCGGGGATGTCAAAAATCCGGTCCCTCTCTACGCCACGAGCGTGACGCAGTTTTCATTTGTATATGGCTGATTAGTGATTACCACCAAGTGCTGACTGCTGAGTGATATTTTTGTTGAAAAAGGATTGTGTTTTGTAAATTTGGTTCAACATATGTGCTTCATCTGTTTGGATTATTTTATCGAAGTGGGCCTATCATAATAAAGGTCTTCTTGACGGATTCACGGAAGACACAACAGGATGTAGCAGATAATACTAGTGATTTTTTTTTCTCCGCTGTAAACGTAAGTATTTCGTTCTCTATTGGGACCCAAATTAGAAATCACAGCTTTCTTTTTTTGATGAGAGAGAAAGCATATCATTCTACTACAATGCTATAAGAAAGGATAACCTAACCACCTGTTTCCAATTTGTTTTTTCTGGAATTGAAATAAACGGAATTTATGGTACTTGGTCAACTTGGTGTATATTGGTATCTAAGTAGACTGTAACAGCCAAATACCTAGTGAGATAACTCAGATAAGATAGTTTTAATTGTTTGGTAATGGGGTTTATTTAGTACAAATCAATTTGCGGTGGAGCATTAAAACTAATTGATAATTGTCGCGTACTTTCATTTCATCAATGGTAATGGTAAAACCATTCACATATACCGATAATGTAGTAAAAATCTTCAACGTCTAGGGAAATTAAGGGGGAATTTCCACTTTTTGTTGTGAAACACGTGAATTATGCTAATGATTCCAGCTTGAACCCAAATGCCAAATATGATACGTGTGTAACCTTCATCAGACTGTTAAGAGTTGAACCGGTTTATCTTCTTACCTCCTGGATGTGAATATTCTCTCTTCAGTTTAGAGGTGCTATAAGTAGCCAGTTACAATAATTAATGTAAATGATAGTTGGACAAGTCGCAATTAACCAGTGTATCCGGGAAACATATGAGATAGCATGCTTGTCTTGATAAAAATGTCCACTACTCGGTCCACTACCTAGTTGATAATGTGAATTTTGCTTTTTTTCAAATTATGTGTTAGATATAGGTTGTTGGTGGAGGGTGGTTATCATCCTAAACGGTTAACGAGGCGGCTAAGCATCTGCCTATAGGGAAACAAAAGCAAAACGTCAAAACTATTTTTACCATACCATGTTTAAGAATATTTAATTAGGTAGTCATTTGTTGGTTATCTTAGTTATCTTTTAACCTTTAGCATTGATAACTTCAACATTTTGCTTTTGAAAAAATAAAGTTAGCACTATATACGTCTTCGTTGTTTTGCTAAATATGTTCCACTTATCTATCTGTAAATAATAAATTAATAAGCATTCATGCCTACAGACCCCAGAGTCAGATTATTTGTTGTAGACGATGACTCCAATCGCAAACTGTGATACAATCTCTCCTATTTCACCAAAATTTCACAAATATTTCATGGTTCATTCATCAAGATTTCATGGACTTCCCCAACATGTGTACACCAAATGTACCCCTTGATATTAAGAGACAAGTGTTTAAAGCATGCGCAACGTTTAACGACATGACGCGCTTTTATTATACCTGAAATATAATTTAAAAATAAGGGAAATAAAATAACGTCATATTGACGTTATACTCGAATACATGTTAAGTGAGCTGTAATTCGTAATTCCATAATGATGGAAATGTCACTTGACGTTTGCTTATAAAAATCGCCATCTTTGTAAATAAAATAACTTCATTTGAAAAAGATAATACACAGTCCATTTTATAGCTTGTTGCAAAAGCAGAAGAAAAGTTGGTAGGTGCGAAATCCTATTATAAAGATTATAAAGAAAAGTTGTTTTCATGGATGAATAAGGAGTCTCTTACGAACAAAGTCTTAAATGTGACGATAATGCTGGCATGTATGAAGGAAATGTCAAAGGTATTTAAATCTTCTATGCTATCCTTTGGTGCACTCATTTACAACTTTCACAATGTTCACGACCTGGGAGCGGAGCGTCCCCTTTGCCGGCGCGTCTTATCACAGCCATCAATTTTTAATAAACACTTCTGCTATTTCTCACTTTGCGCTTTGCGAATTTTCGTGTTCTATGCTGCACAGTTGTGCAGTACTATTTCTTAAAAATGTGTTGTGTGAAAGTAAAGACGCCAAAAATGTGTTTGCTTAAGAATTCCTATACAGGGTGGTGACTTGCATAACGCATCATAGGGATTTCAATGAAAAATTCATAACATGCGATTATTGGCTCCCCAAATTATTTTAGAGCAAAAATGTATTAAGGTTTTTTGTAGAAAAAAATTTTTTACGTCAATCAACCGCATTACTTTTCAATTTTTTGCATAATAAAGACGGAAAATTGGAAAATTAAAACCCCCATCTTTTTCAATAATCTGTGATGCCATGGAATTTTATAATACAAAAACTACGCCAATATCCGTCATGCCATGGAATGTCTGTTATAAAATAAATCAAATTCTATCAAAAAGTATTATATTTGAAACAGCGAATTCAACATAAAGAAAGACCAAATTACTAAAAACGGTTTCCTAATATAACAATTTACAATAAATGTTCGAATAAGTCACCATTAACTGCAAGAGAGTAACCAAGTCGAACATAAAATCCATTTCGAACAGCTGCTAATTGATAACTGGATATCTTTTTGTTTTAGAAAATTCCATGGCATCACAGATTATTGCAAAGGTGCGGGTTTTATTTTTCCAATTTTCCGTCTTTATTATGCAAGAAATTTAAAAGTAATGCGGTTGATTGACGTAAAAAATTTTTTTCTACAAAAAAACTTAATACATTTTTGCTCTAAAATAATCTGGGGAGCCAATAATCGCATGTTATGAATTTTACATTGAAATCCCTATGATGCGTTACGCAAGTCACCACCCTGTATAGTAATCAAGAATTCTTAGAGAATGCCCCAAACTTGCTGGAGACTACCCCGAATAGACTTGAGACTAGCCACGAATTTAATGAATTCATTATTCCCGTACAAATTAGAAGACCCACTTTTCCAGCAGGATAATGCCCATCCCCATATTGCAAGACGTTCTATGGACCGATTTGCACAGGATAATATCAATCTCTTGCCATGGCCACCCAGATCTCCCGATCTATCGCCCATCGAGCATGTTTGGGACATTATGGGCAGAAGGTTGAGGAATTTACCGCATCCTCCGCAGACGCTGCAAGCTCTACAGAATGAATTACAGGGGGCTTGGGACACAATACTCCAAGAGGAAATCGACCATCTACTAGAATCAATGCCACTGAGGTCGGAAAGTGAGGGAGTGTATAACCAATAGGGGAGGACCGAGGGGCAAACAACTTCCAAAAAGTGTACACCATATTTAAAATATTTGATATTTAACGGTATTTGTAAGTAATTAATGTGTATTTGTAGGACTTAAAATATTTGAAAAGTAATCAAGCATTTAATAAGTAATCAGAACATTTTCAATAGAATCAAAATATTTCATAAATAATCATAGATAATTAAAATACTTGAAAGTAGTAATTTAAGTAATTGAGATGTACTTGAATATATTTGAAGTAATTAAGAAGTATTTGGAGATACTCTATATATTTGATAAACGTCACTTTTTGAATCATTCCTTTTCGCTATCCACTTCTCGTTTCACTGGAAAGGATGCCAACTTTCAATTCAAGTGGAGGACTATTATACCATATTGTACTATAATTGGTTAGGCATATCCATTGTGAACGAGTTCAAAGTATCACTTTGAACTGTCACACTCAGTGGGCCCTTTGGAAAATGCTAATAGCATTAGTATCTTCCTACTAAAAAAATCCTAAGTAGGTCGAGTATTGTATGGTGGTTTCTACGCACCAAAATTAATAAGAAAAAGTGTTTTCCTGAGAAATTTTGGTGCAGTCGATTTTTGGTAAAAAAGGAAGGTTATACACTGCCTTTTTTTGAGCCCCGAAAAAAAAATTGTCTGAGATCAACCCGGAAAAAAATTTTCTTATAGAATGTGGCCTGTAGAATTCATAATTTCAAACAGTTCCAAGATTGGGCTACTAGTTCAAAAGTTACAGCCCTTTGAATTTTCTTTCGAAATAGGTTTCTAGTCTATAACTTTTGATTGAGAAGTCTGATCGAAAAAGTACGAATTGTTATGGATTCTACGCACCAAAATTAATAAGAAAAAGTGTTTTCCCGAGAAATTTTGGTGCAGTCGATTTTTGGTAAAAAAGGAAGGTTATACACTGCCTTTTTTTGAGCCCCGAAAAAAAAATTGTCTCAGATCGACCCGGAAAAAAAATTTTCTTATAGAATGTGGCCTGTAGAATCCATAATTTCAAACAGTTCCAAGATTGGGCTACTAGTTCAAAAGTTATAGCCCTTTGAATTTTTTTTCGAAATTGGTTTCTAGTCTATAACTTTTGATTGAGAAGTCTGATCGAAAAAGTACGAATTGTTTTGGATTCTGTTGGTGGAACCCCCAAAGCAGAATGAGAGGCAGAATGTTTTTAAGGTTTCAACAATAATGTCCTCAAACTTTCTCCAAGTAAGTACGCCAGAATGGTGCCTCGCAAAATCAGTTCTGAGTTTTTTAAAATCACTTTCTTGAAACAAAGTGAACAAACTACAGGCTCTCTGGATTTTGTCAAATTTGTTATTGTCAATGCAGAGAAAAAGCATTACGAACTGCAGTCACTGATCGGCCGGGCGGGGATGTATTTTTTTAAACGGTAGACGCGTCCGCCTGCATGCGAAAATTGACCCTTCCCCACTTTTTTCAATTTTTTTGGAAAAGCAAAGTTGTACAAAAATGCTGCGGATTTTTCCGAAGAGAAAACGCGTTTGCTATTTATGAATGGGCGGCACAGGCTGACTGGCGTCGAGGTGTGACCTTGGGAGCATAATTTTTTTACATCCAATTGTTTAATCTTTCTGTATAGCAATCCTTTTGTTTTTTTGCGACGCTGTCGCACTTTCGCTCGTTGTTCTACTTGGGGTAGGGGGGGGATAGTGGAAGTAAAGGAAACAAATTTCAGCTGAGATTAAGGGAAAGGATTTTACCAGAGCCTACTACTGATTTTACCCATACCTTATGTATTAAGATTAACATGATTCAGAAAAAAATTTGCTGTGGCTGGCACAGATACCATCTGTACACCTGCGCGTTCTATCCAAAGATTTTTAAGCTCTTCCTTTTTTGTCTAAGAATTTATGTACCAAATTTGGTTCTAATCGGTTCAGCCGTAAATGAGAGTACAAACGGACCGACACCCTTAAATACTGTATTGTAAACGACTAAGGAGTTCACAATAAGTAACTTAAAACAACTGCTAATAAAGGAGATATTTCCCTGCGAAACTGATGCGCTCGCGGTTTTTGAGCTTGTTCACTAAGTATTTCATCAGTACGCGAGCCAACATGACGGGTCAACAACTTGACCTTACCATTATCAAACATGTAATCAAAATACTCAACAAGTAATGAAAGTATTTGAAATTGTAATTGAAAGATTGAAAAAGGAATTAAAATATTGAAAAGATAATTAAAATATTCACAATGTAATCAAAGTACTGGAAATGTATTTGAAGGTAATGAAAAGAATCAAAACATACTCAAAACGTAATTAAAGTATTGAAAAGGTAATCAAGTAATTAAAAATTCCAGGTGTACAACTGTACACCATATTTAAGGAGTTATTTCCCCTCGGGGAGGACCAACCCATTATTAATAAAAAATATGTTTATATATTTTTTTTTTCTTTTAAATTTTAATCAATTGTTACCTTTTAGTAGTTAAACGTTTTTGCCAAGTTTGGTCAAAAAATCTCCACCTCTTCTTGGTGTTGCGATTTCCATGTCACCAAGTATAAAATCATGGAGAAAAAAGATCGGAATTGTATGGACTTGCTATATTGTGGTAGGCATCTTGTGGTTATTTTTTAATAATTTGGTACATTGGGAACATCAATAAAAAACCTATTTCAGTACTTACTTCAATGTTAGAGCAAGCCTTTCTCGTGAAGGAGTAGAGTTTCTCATTTTGGTATTCTGATGTTGGATTTTAATTTTCAACTTCTCATGGAACCTGTCAAAGGATGCAATAGGCATTCTGAAGAAGTTGAAAGACTTACTTTCATCAAGCCTTAGTTCTTCACCACATAGCAACAACTCATTTAGGATTCAATAACCTCGTGTTATGAAAACGAAGCAACTGATTGTTTGACCTGTAAAAATCCATGCCTGCAAGCACCTGCTAACCGATAAAATATCGGCCTATTTTTTACCAACCGCCCAAAATCGGTGTGCGTGCAAATAGCCTTAAGGCTATTCAAAACATACGACTCCATTATACCAAATACTTCTCCAGATATTCGAATTCAAATTTTCACACATGCATCTAGAAAAGAAGTTTAATCTTCACTTTGTAAGTACCTACTCTGTTACGACATTTTGTTCTTCACAGCATATCCCCCGTCGTTAGTAATCCGGTCCTGTCGAAAGTGGTACCGTTGGATGCGTCTCGGGGAGACCTATCACTTTCCCTTTGTGAGTACCAACTTCCGACACATTTTTTTCTTTTGAAAAATTTTCCTAAAGAACTATAATCGCATTTCATAATCGCGGTTGGTATTTTTGTAACATATCTATAGGTAAGGCATAAAGACATTTGGGTGTAAAAGACACCTTATCAATAAAGCATATTATTCCACCAACTGTATAAAGAACTGCATTTACGATGTGTTTAGTAATCTTTAATTGTTAGTAAGTTGTGTAACTATTTGTTTTTGTTATTTGGTACATTACGTTTTTTGTGACCTTTACTTATTCATTTTAGTGGCATGAAAAATAAATCTTATTATTATTATTATTATCATTATAGGTTCTACAGAAATAAATATATTATTGTCAGAAATGACAAATGTGTCCGATAGACACACATTAACCGGATTAGGGTTAAGGTATCGTGGGTGGATGCACCATCTTGTTGAAACCAACTTTTGTTTTTTTTTGTGTGCCATGTACATGGTTGTATTTGTAATAAAAAATGTTACTCAATACAGTATGTACTTTTTTACAGACCATACAAAAAATAAAGTTTATGATTTCTCAAAAACGGAACGTTATACCTATTGAAACTCTCTCAACGGTGTCTTTTAGAACTCAAAAAGTGGCAATGAGAAAGTGTTTATTTTTTTGTATCATCATAAAAAATAAAAACAAAATTAGTAAATTGCAGTTTTTCTGGAATCTCTTCGGAATCTTCTGGTTTTCTTTATAGTATAAGATTGCGCCTCCTTTCTCTAATTTGACCATCTTATCTTCTATGATTTTCGAGATCCCCCATGATAGATCCTTATCTTGGGCACAAATTTATTTTTCATTCCTTAAAAATTTCAATGTAACAAATATGTCAATAAGTTCAATATTATAATAATTGTTTTTATTTGCAGGTGTAAAAATTTGCAATGGATAGCTATAAGCTTCTCACTTCCATAATCTTCTTCTTGTGGACCATATGCATAATCTCCGCCCAGAATTTCCAATGTAACTCTTCGGACACGTGCCATTGCACAACTGTCCAAACCCACTATGAATACCTGTGCCCACCGGAGGAAGTGGACGTAGTACTGAAAGTGGAACCGCAATATTTGGTAGACGTGCAGTGCATAACGGACAAATCAAATTGGATCGATCCAAAACTTCCTCAATTAAATCTTGGTTACGTCGAAGCCTTCAAATTTAGAAACTGCCCCATTCCTGACAGCGTGTCAACTTTTATGGACAATCTTGGAGTTTACAAAGTGAAGTCATTAAAGGCAGATTATATGAAATACTTTAAACATTTCAAGGCAAGCTTTCTTTCGGGATTATCGTATTTAGAATCCTTAACTTTAAGTAATAATGAAATCGAAATCATCGACGATGATGTGTTTATGGGCTCAAGTAATTTAACGGAAATCGATCTCGGTTCCAACTCAATCCGTTTAACACCAAACTTGTTTAAGTATACGGAAAAATTAACTCTCATAGACCTGTCGATGAATAATTTAGATTCTATTCCCGATACGTTATTTCATAACTTAAACAACTTGCGGGTATTATTTTTATGGGGGAGTAATTTCACTACCATCAATGGCAGCATATTTCGTGATCTTACCAGCTTGAGAACTCTAGAATTAAGCCATTGTCACATACAGCATCTTCCCTATGACGCTTTTTACTCATTAAAAAATTTAACGGCCATTAATCTGGGCATGAACGAATTCGAAACGCTTCCCGCAAACACATTTGCAAAGAGTACTCTTCTTGAGACGATTAAAATGGAAAATAATCCGCATCTGCAATCTCTACCAGATTACTTATTTGTAAATCTAAAACTTTTAAAAACAGTCGGACTCAAGCGATGTAAGTTAAATTTCCTACCAGAAAATCTATTCGCCGAATGCACAAGTTTACAAAATGTGTCTTTAGGGCATAACGAATTGAAAACGATACCCGAAAATATTTTTAAAGATTTATCGAAACTTGAGAACTTAGATTTGAGTGACAACGATATTCAAAATCTACCAGAAAAGGTTTTCCATTCTTTGGAAAATTTAAAAAGATTAAATCTTGCCAATAACAAACTAACTACGATTGTCTCAAAGCTCTTCTTTGGTCTGCTCAGTTTAGAAATCATTAATTTAAGTAATAATCAATTAGTTTCAATTCAGAGATATTCATTTCAACGATTAACTATATTAAAAGAAATCGATTTGTCGCATAATTACTTGGTTCTAAAAGAGAATTTCACTACTGTATCCCCATTTAATGATAATTTGCAATTGGAAAAAGTGGATCTCAGTCACAATAACATAACACGCATAAGTGACGATTGGATAATCTCAAAGATCCATCTGCGGGAAATAGACTTCAGCCATAATCAAATTGATAACATAAATGTAAGTTCAATTCAGTGTCGGATTCCATTATTATTGTATTTTTTTTAGTTCCGTTATTTGATAACTGTGTCTCCAAGGTTACAAATAGACCTGTCCAAGAACAGGATTAAAGTTGTGAATTTCACATACTCAGAAAAATTGGCTCGCAGTCAAGGAAACCTTAATTCATATCCGGCAGATGCGCCCAACACTGAAGTACTTCTAGGTGAAAATCCAGTTATTTGCGATTGTCATATTTTCGACTTTGTGAGGTATTTACGGCGCGACATCGATCCCATGGTACCTTCTTTGGTAACTGTTAAAGCGGACAGTTTAACATGCCAGTCGCCCGATTATTTAAAAGGAATTCTTGTCAAGGACTTAGAGTTGAAGATGCTGACTTGTGAACTTCAACAGCTCGAGAACAGAAAATGTCCACAAAATTGCTCCTGCATTGTACGTCCATGGGATAAAGCCTTAATTATCAACTGTATCAATGCAAGTTTAACCCACGTTCCCGAATTAAGTTCTGAAACAAGTTCTATATTTAATCATACCGAGATCTATTTGGCAAATAATAACATAACTTCTGGTCCGACAGTCTACATGGGTTATGAGAACATTACAGTGTTGGATCTATCCTCAAACAGTATCGATGGGTTCCAATGGGTTCCTCCTAAGCTTGAGGTATTATATTCGTAATTTAAACCGTTATTAATGATTGTTTTTAGAGCTTAATTTTGGAAAACAATAATCTTAGTTTTCTGAATTTTGAAGTGTTGGATATGCTGAATAGGTCCATGTTAAAACACATCTACTTGGGTAGAAATCCATGGGATTGTAACTGTGAGACGGCGAATTTCAGTCAATTTTTATTAACACATTTACCACAGCAGCAGGTAAGGAACCAATTATTTATTTTAAATCTTTTGCTTTGTGTGTATTTTATTTAGTTTCATGTATCAATTTTGTCGATTTTTATATGTCCATTTATTGTTCCCTCTTCTCCTCCAAAGTCATTGAACTGATTAAGCTTAAAAGAAGTTTCTTGGATGGATTTTTCAATGCACATCTGCAATTTTGGTCTCAAATGACTATATAGGTTCTGGTACTCCAAAAACGAATCGAGATTTATCACCAATTTCAGTGGGTAATTAATGCTGGAGCATATTTCTTTAACACCATTGACTGCGTTTCTTAAACTTTTGGTAGCCACATTGCGCCTTACTTATTTTAGTTGACTCAAATTATCTTGGCATCTTAAATTTGCACTTGCAGTTTTGCCTTCGATTGATAAACATTTCTTTAAGGATTGCAACTTATTTTTAGTTGTGTTAACTTTCATGTTGTTTGTGGTCTGCAGTAGCGGTCCCAGGATTTGGTAAAGGGAGGGGCCTAAACCCGAACTTTGTCCCAACACGGAAAAAAATAAAAGATATCTGATGAAAAAAAATGGACAATGGGCCCCCCCCCCTGGGACCGCCACTGGTGGTCTGTGACATGTTTTAATTAATTTGAATATATAATCTTTCAGTTTGTTTATGTTATCTTTAGAAGTCAACTGAGAGTTCATGCCTTTTTCGTATTATGTATTGTTTTTCATTCATTTTGTTTTTGTGTCATGGAGATTAAAGGTAGGTTTGTTTATGAAAAACCATGTTTAGATTGTTTTCCCAATTTAACCCCATTAAGCCATATATTAGAAGGGTCTTAATAACAATATGTTGTTTGCAGGTTTTCCATTTGTTATTATTAAAGCTGTGAAACTTCAATATATTCTTTACTACTTCATTTTTGAAATTGATTCTTGATCGATATATATGTAGTCTTGTGATGAGTAAGACCTATATCCAACTAGGACACCACAGTGCCGTAACCAGTGGGACACCATTCAGAACACACATAAGCAATAGGAGCATATCTCACTTGGTGTCGGTTTGGTCCCTCCACCAGTTTGATGGCGCCACCAGTCGTGTAGCATTTGTACATTCCACTGATGTCTCCACCGGTCATGAGTTTTGATACTGAAAGATTTATCATGAAATTCAGTGCAGATCTTCACTTGACATCCGCACATATTATGTTAAAAAATTTGCTTGGATACTCTAGTAAATCATCGTACAAGGTTAAAAATACTCCACTTATAAAACGATTAGCAACAAAAGGATATACCCTCTTTTTTCTCCAGCATTCTTCATTGCACATATAAGTGAATGCTTAATTGGTTGCCCAGTTTGGTTGCTGCAGTATCCACAGTGACGCCACTGGTTGCGCCATCATGGTATCCTGGTGGGATAAAATGTTGAAGAAACACATTCTTATGTTTATCATCTGAAACCGACGTTTTCTTTACATTCGAAATTAATAATACAGATTTCTGTAATAGGTGTCATAAAATAAAAAAACCACAATTAAAAGAGGTTTCTTTGTAGAATTTGAGCTCTCTTCATACAAGCGATGTGTCACACATACTCTGCGTTAGAGCGCGCAGTAGGTACACGTTTAAGCGCAGGTGTTGAAAGTCACCACACGGATCAAAAAAGTCACGCCACTCTATGGTAGTTATAAATATTTACTCTTGTTTTAAATGCAGGTAACTTGATGTCTCTTTACCTTATCTAGTCGCTTATACCATTATCATTAACAAAATCAATGTCACAAGCAAAATTACCAATGCAAAAAATAGCGTTACATAGTCACAACAATTACATATTTGGAACGCCTTTACAAATTTGAGTTTGTCATTTGAAAGTTTAACAAGACTGAAAGAATAACATCAAAAAATTTACTCAGAGCTTGATAAAACAAACATGTTTTGACAGTGAACGATATGACAAGGCTGCCATTTTCTCATTGCCACTTTTTGAGCTCTACAAAGACACAGTTGAGAGATTTGCAATATAGCGTTTCGTTTCGGATCATCAACTTTATTTTTTTATATGGCCCGTAAAAAAGTACACATAGTATTGAGTAGCACTTTTTATTACGAATACAACAGCATACTGCACAAAAAAACAAAAGTTGGAAACTGTTGGTTTCAACAGGATGGTGCACCCGCACACAACGCCCTAATTGTGCGAGAGTAATTATGGAATAAATTTCACGGAAAATATGTTCAATAGGTATTCTCGCACGATTAGGGCGTTGTGTGTGGGCACACCATCCTGTTGAAACCAACAGTTTCCAACTTTTGTTTTTTTTTGTGAGTCGTACATCGTTGTATTTGTAATAAAAAATGTTACTTAATACAGTACTTCGGGCGTATCTTAGGAAGTAATTGGAATTTTCTGATTTTATTTGAAGCATAATAATAACTCTTTAATTGGGAATCTTTTCTTTAATTTGACTATCTTGGACCTTGGGTCTTGCCTTTTTTCTGTTCACTATCACTGAAAAAGAATCTGTCATTACATCTCTATGTCTAAAACAGCCTGATTGAAAACAGTCGAACAAGATGAAAATTTGTGCAGCCATTGTACCATTATGGATATCTTTTTTTTAATAGAACAAGAAAGAAATGATATTGTGTTATAAAACACACACAAATGCCTATACAGGTAGGGGTCATCCATTAATCACTTGACTCTAGAAGAGGGGGGTAAAAAAAAGTTTTTGGCAGTCTTACATCCGTTATGCGCAAAATTTTAACGAAATAACAAAAAACCATATTTACCAAGAAAAATATTTTAGTTTTTTAATTTTGACTTTTTTTCTCAGTTTTTTTGTAATAAAACCTGGTACAATTTTTTTAGGTTATACACAGAAAATGTCTTTAAAATAAAAATTTTTTGATTAGAAAGTTGGATGCTGTTGCGGCGCTCCAAAGTTTTGTTTCAAAAATCAGTCCTGTATTTTTCGTTTTCGTATACCCAGTATACATATCCAAAATTTGAACAAAATCCGTCGAGCCGTTACCTAGGAAAATTGTTTTTGTTTGTAAACATAAAAGAGGCTTAACTGACTTTTCAAATAGTTTTTACACCCACTTGTGTTTTTTTTTAAAATAAATACAGATAATTGGGCTTATTTCTTGTTTGTGATCACGAATTTCCAAAAAAATGGGGTTTCAATTATTGCTTATACACTCTTTGTTAGCCATTATGAGGGGCTTCCTTTAGTTTATGTGTTAAAACAGAACCCCAATCGCAGTATAACTTTAAACACACTATTTTAATTTTTGTGATTAGTTCGTTCTTTTTGAATTGGGTAGCTTATGGCTCTGTGACAAGAAAAATCTTGACGATCAACGTGCGCATGCGAACGCTGCGCAATATAAACTTTCTTATGTATCGAGAATATCTTTTTAAAGTTTTAATCACAGATGCTTCTTTTAAAGGCAAACACATCTCATGTTGTAAACATTAGATGTGCTCATGCGCAGTCTATTGCGCATTCTGTGCAGTCCCAACTTCCTTGAAGATATTTCTTTGAAATTTTAACCATAGATGCTTCTAGTAAAGAAAAACATATCACATGTAAAAATGGAAAAATACAAATGTCATTAGCAAAGGCAAACACATTGCACATAGTAAAAAACAAATGCATGCATACCCAGACTGCAAAATGCCAACTTTTTTACTTACGAAAATCTCTCTCGAAAGTTTAACCAAAGAGGTTTCTAGCAAAAACAAACATATCACATATAGCATAAATTAAACAATACTTTGTGAATGTCTCACTCTAGTCCACCTGAGATGAGTCCGCTTCCAGGATTCTGACGTGTGGAATGGCTTGAGTAACGTTGAGGGGTCGGATGAGTCCAGTGCCGTTTTTAACATAGGTACAGTCGCAGCGTTGCACCGATGGGCCCGTGGGCCCCGGGCCCACGGAATGAAACGATAGTCAAAATAATAAACGCAATACGCTGCGTAACCGTATTATACGCAACATCCTACTATTCAGTTTCATGTGAATGATTCACATTGAACATTCATTACAATTAGAACATACTGTTACGAGTCTAGAAGGTTCGACCAGGAAATGACAACATTATTAACGAGCTCCTAGCGAGTTTATAATTTTGCGGCGTCTGTCCGTCCGTCCGTTAGCATGATAACCCATAAATGAATGAATCGATTACGATGAAATTTTGCAGGTGGATTCTTTATCAAATTTGTACATCGGAGTTCGTGAATTGGCAATGTAGACCAAAAAATAAAGTAGGCCCTTTTGACATCTCCGTTAGTTATGAACCGAATTGCATGAAATTCAATATGCGGATAGCTTTAGCCATATAAAACACAATTCCAAAAGTTGGGCCTAATCGATCATCATTCACAGTGCCCTTTGCGCATCTCGACCATTTACAGACCGAATTGCAAACTTATTTACTTATTTATAAAGGTACCTATTTAAATGAAATTTGATACATAGCCACTTGGTATAACACCAAATTTAACGCCAGTTTCAAAATTTCGTTTTGCGCATGCGCAGTGCCAACTTTCTTATTTATGGGGGGATTTGGAATAAAAGCAAATGTAGCACACCGCACGTTAAAGTTTAAAAATTTATTTTAAAAAAACTATTGAGTTGATTTTTATCAACCTAATTTTGTTTGAATTGTAATTCTTTATGTGTAAGTAAACATAGTTTCATTTTTATACTGTTTACTTATTTACTCGTAGTATTCGATTTTATTTTGAAACCAAATAAAAATTATTGAAAAAAGTAAATTCGGTAGGCACAGATAATTTCTATTTTCTAGTCTGGACGAGCCCATGAATACTTCTTGCACCGAACAATTTATTGTATTAAAAATGGCACTGCGGATGACTAGTCAGAGAAGTAGTACAAAGGGCCCGAATTTGAGGGTTAGGTACGCGTGGACCCTATCCATCCTCCCATCGTAATCCATAATCCACTTAGCTATGGCCTTTTGGGAAGTACTGGGCAATACATAGAAAATGCACTGAAGGCAGCCGACCCACTCTATAATCCGGCAGTAGTAGATAGAGAGCCAGTGCCAAAATGTCTCTGAATTTACCAAGGCTAGTTTTTGCCTTATAGTACATTACAGTAGTTGTGTACATACATGTGTCTCTAGTATGTTTCCAAAGCTGTTGTTTCTGTTGTAATTAAATGTATTTACTAAGACTGAAAATTGTTATACAAATAATGTATTTTGTGCAATTTGACTAAATCAGTAAATCGCGCAGGAACTGAGGCGCAGGTTAAGACCTTTTCCACACCTTTTTAGGTACTTTATCAAAAAATATAATTTTTGATTGACCTTCGGTAAATTTTATATTTTTAAAAATTTCAAATGTCATCCCCTAAACAAATTATACCTCTGGGCAGCCAAAAGTACAAATTTTCCACTGATATAAAACAAAACCCCACTTTCCATAAGACAATTTCAGAGACCATATCAACCAGTTCTGCTGGTGTTTGGAACATTTTCGCAACGCTGATTAAAAAACAATCATACACTGCTGACACTGTACTGTTAATTTTACCATGGCACACTTAGGTGCGGAAAAAACGTTTTTTTACAAATTGGCGTTTCGACTTGGTTTTTCTCTGAAATCTTCTTATGGAATGTGTGGTTCTGTTTATATCAGTAGAAAATTTGTAATTTTGACTACCCACAGGTGTCATTTGTTTAGGGGAGGTGTCATTTGAAATTTTAAAAAAATATGACATTTAACAAAGGTCAATCAAAAAATTATCTGATTGTGGAAGAGATCTTTACCTGTACCTCAGGCCCAAAATTAGCCGCCTTCGCGATTTAGTTTCTCTTTAAAAAAATTTCGAAAAACTGTCAAATTTAGACGAAAAAAGGTTATAACAGCGAAACCGTTAAAGTTAGGGGTATAGCATGTTATGATGTTACATAAAAAAATAAGTATTTTTCAAGTACATTCCAAATCAGTAATAAAATCAGTGTTCCATTTAAAAAAATGCAAGTTTGATACGCCACTGGAATACAGCACGCATTTTAGAAACATGCCGGTAGTAATTTTGTACAATTTTGCTTTTTTCTTTATCTTCTATGGTAAAGGAGTTATGATCCGAGGGATCTTAGGCGCTACACTCTGTACATAAAGACATTCATTTTTATTTGTATACATTTACTGCTTTCCATTTGAGTGCGTGAAGCTCTGGTGTAGTTCGTTCGGAGCAGCTAATTTTGCAAGTTGTTAATTTTGCACACATTTGAATTGACATTCACAGTACATAAATAACCACAAAAGTGTTTCAAGCCCCAAGCAAATAGGTGGTGCATGAGGGGACAAGGGAAATCCAATTTCGGGCGCGTCAGAGCTCGAAGGTTGCTTAAAAGGAACATTGGGCATCGTGCACGGTACAGCTTAGAGCTCCTCTTTCACTCAAATGGAAAGCAGTAATTGTAACAGCGACAAGCGCAGGCCTGCACCTAATTTTTGTTTCTTGTTCACTGTACTACCAACCTCTAAAACACAAAAGTTACTAAAAACATAATGTGGCCATGCATATAATTCAGACAGCTGGCTATGGCGCGGTTTAAAATTGTATGACACCTTATAATGTAGCCAATAGCTATCTTTTAAAAATATAATTATATTAACATCGCGAACATTAACCATATTCAACTACTAATTGTTGAGAGTGGCCACCCAATGTCAGGAATGTACTATTTTTTCAACATTGAAATTTAAAGGGCAATGACCTCGCTGCACACAAAATGATTCATTTTTGCACTTACTTGCACTAGTCGCTTACCCAATTTACGTGTGCGCCCGTAACTTATATGTCTACAGTGTGGTCCATTAAGTGTGTAACAAATGGGAATTTTTTTATTAGTTACACATTCAAGATCTAAATAAGTGAAAAGTTGGATAAACAGTATACAGGGTAGGCTAAAAATATGAAATTTACCCAAGAATAAAGTACTATAATTTCGAAAAATAGAGCAGTGTTATTCAAGAAGGTTGTTCAGAATTAAAAGTTAGGTACGCTAAAATTTTAAAGTCATGGCCTCTCCTTTTCAGATTCAATAAGTACTCAAATTAGCTTCTTCATATTGAACAATCATTATAGTAAAATATTTGCGACAGCCTAGAGCTCTGTATATCGCTGCAACAAACATGAAGTTGGGTGATATATAGATCTGTGTAAATTTTGCAAATACAGTTTAATTCAAAGAGTACTTGGTTGTGATTAATTTGATACGTATTGAATTAGAATAATAAAAGTATGTACAGTACAGAGGTCATTTCTAGAAAAAGAAACAAATCTGAATGAGGGACTGTGTATTTAAGCATAACTTAATTCTGAACAACTTTACTCAATGACATTGTTGCAGGGACCACACTGCATTATTTATTGTCAAATACAAAAATTCAAGAACCGAATATGAATTTACTTGTGTTGTAATTTTTGCAATAAAGTACAATAATGTACAATAACAAAAATGTAGAGTGTACACTATGCACAGTGTACGTGGTCAACAGGAAAAGAGACAAATTATAATCTTTAGACTCAACCTTTTAATTGGCTGTTAGGATTGGTTGCAAAGTTGGTTAGTCTGGCATATATTTCTTCAAGGTCTTTACAACTCTGTTGCCGAGTCTGTTCTGGTTTTTATAACTGCAGTTTTGATTTGCTCAATCATCAGGGTCCATTTGTCCTTTTTGCATAAGTAAAAAATCCTTCTTAAGTGGTCTTCTATCCTCAAAGCTCTTCTATTGATTTACCTGACAGTTTTGTGAATTTTTCTAAAATACTGCCGTAAACACATTTCTAGATGTGTCTTGTGTATATGATCATCTCTAAATTCATTTATTTTATTTGTATTACTTTGTTACAGATTGATGTGAAGAATATCAAATGTAAGCAGTCAAGGGAACTGCTAGTTCAGTTAGATTTCAAAGAATTATGTCCGAATTATCGCCTGTTGGCAGTGAGCGTCAGTGTAAGCGTAGCATTAATGGCACTTCTGGTCGCCGTACTGACAATCGTGTACTATCGCTATGAGCTCGAAATTAAAGTATGGCTATACGCCCACAACATATTATTATGGTGGATTACGGAGGAAGAAATTGACAAAGATATGCAGTATGATGCCTTCATCAGTTATTCGCACCAAGATGAAAATTTTGTGACCAACGATTTAGTGCCCAATTTAGAAAAAGGTCCGCAACGCTACGACCTGTGTATACATATACGAGATTGGATAGCGGGAGAATTTATACCCACCCAAATTGTAAATTCAGTGGAGAAATCTCGAAGAACTATTGTTATCCTATCTCCTAGCTTTTTAAGTAGTTGTTGGGGTAAAATGGAATTTTCTACTGCGCACGCTAAGTCGGTAAAAGACGGTCGCCGTCGCGTCATTGTTATAGTGTACGGTGATGTAGATTTGGAGAAAGATTTAAATGACGAATTGAAAGCGTATATAAAAACGAACACGTATGTAAAATGGGGTGATCCATGGTTTTGGGATAAACTGAGGTATGCGTTACCTCATTCAAAGATTAAAATGACTCGTAAATCTCAAAATATAATGATTAATATGAACGATAAATTAGATCTCTTAAATAACATACCGTCTACACCAAATTCAGGTTCAACACCGCCTGCGTTGGATATGGAGCCACCTTTACTTCTAAAAGATCACCCTTTAAATTTTCGAAGTAACGAAATCCTTACTCCTCCTGCAGAAGCTGGTCTTAAACCTTTATTGATGACGTCCACAAAATAAATTTTGCAATGTGATATTCATTGTTATTGTTTGTTACTGGCAATAATAATTAAACCTGCTCAGTTTGTTAAAAGACTGATGTTTGTTGTACTCATAGTTTACATATTTCGTTATTAATTTGTACATCTTTTTGAAAGATTTATTAGATACGAATATTTTTATGTATTTTATTGTTACGATTAAGTTTTATTTTTAAAGTGTATAAAAGTGTTGTGAGAGGATATTGTACAAAAACTGTTAGTTTAGTATTGTATATCTTATTGATGGAACATTGATAATAGATTTTAATTTCGGAGTACTGTATACCTCATTATAAACATTCTCGAGTGTAACGGGAAAGGGTTGCTATGTTTACTGTTGAAAAAATAAATACAGTGTATTGATGAATTCAAGAAAACAAACTACGTCCAGAGTTGTACACAAATATATATGTATATATATATAGATATTTTTCACTATAGTCTTTGTGTCACTTGTAAAGTTTGGTTTCCCTAAAGTTGTTCAAAGTGGTTAATAATGAGAACTGTTATACCGTTACTTTTAAGAGTTCACATTTCGAAATTTCGCGTAATAAACTTGATAGGTTCTGCAAAATGAATAATTTAAAGCAAGTTAATGACAATGCAGACCACATGATTGTTGCCACGGCCCTAGAGGTATTATAGGACTACGAGGTAGTGATGGTACTTGGTGGGGATAAGTACCTGCTCATCATGCTCAGTGCCCTAGCCGCACCATCAGCAAACATATTTTTCAAAACCTGGAAGGGGAACGGCGTCCTCAAAAGTATTTGGTCCCAACAGCTTCAAACTGGCATACAACTTGAGAACGCCACACATATTTCTCCACCTGAATGTGACTAATACAGCCCTATTCAGACCGGGCAAGAAGAAGGTGGTCAAGTTGTTGATGGAAAATAAAGGTCTTTTCGAAGAAATGAAACATTTTTCGAGCATGGCACTCAAGCTGAATCTGGTCTACGATTTTTAACAACCCTCAGCGGTGTAAGGTAAGAGATACTTTAGATAAATTGTAAAATCCAAATTCAATTTGGCATCCCTATACCACTAACATCCGAAGCAGCCTGCCAACATTGCGTGAGAACTTGCCTACAAGTGCAAATGTACTAAGGACACCAGATGAGATCTATTCACTGATCACTCTCCTGGGGATGGTAGACTTCAAAGTTGGGGTGGGGATTGGAGACCTCATTATACAGTGCGTCCCAAATCGGGTGGGATTGCATGGGTAACTTTGTTATTATTAAAGATAGAGAATTGGTTAAATGGGCAATGTTTTGCAGTTTTGGATGCGTATTTAAAATTTCCTTATGGAAATTCAAAATGTCGCATAGGTTCGACGTAAATTCAAAAAAACTAAAATTGGTCATTTCCTTGAATGTCCTTATATCATCGAAAGTATAAGAGATATAAAAAAAGTTTTATATAAAAGTGACTGTCTTTGATACGCTTAATTTAGAATTGATGTCAAAAAAAATTCAAGATGGCCACTTTTGAGGAACATTTACCAACTTCCTAAAGTTAAATGGGCGCCATATTGGATTTTTAGATTACTTGATAGATTTTTAAATTCTCTTTTCAACAAGCTATTATAAGATTGAAAATAAGATACCAGTTATATTAACGGTTTTTGTATTTTAATCAAGTAGTCTGTGACGAATAATAAAAAAACAAAACAAAATCTATTCCGAGGCAACAAAACAATGAAAATAATTACACCAGATGTTTAAAATACTGGCCATTGTTAGTGAAACACACTTCAAGACAGTTTAGTTTAGGCAACGTGTTGCCATTGATGATTATTATTATTATTGTAGTGGTAGCTACTTCCACTTTACTTTTATTTTTTAATTAAGTAGGTACTTACTTTTATAATTTAATGTACTGTACATAATTCGTGAATTGTGACCTGAGCAGCCAGTTTGTTGGTAGATAGCATAAATTAACCCTTCCTTCGAAACATACGTTGTCGAGAAAAATCCTTTAAGGAAGTTTATTGGAGAATTTGTAAATAATGGTGAGCAGTTAAAGAAACATCGAAGATTACAGGTCCAATTACATGACTTCCCATTATGCCATAAAATACATTAATTTAAAAAAATATTACTTGATTTCGGCGTGAAACTACAACATGTAGGTTTTCCTGTGACGAGTAGTGTTCATAATGTCGATTTGAACACTTCCAAGTTAGAAAAATAAGATTCATCTGTCCATATACTCGGACTGGTAAAACTGTTAGTTTCGATATTCTTGCGGATAAACCACCTACAAAATGTGGCCTGGGACAATGCATCAATGGTAATACATTGTGTAAAATAAAGGAAGTGTCTTGAAATGTCTTTAACTGGATAATGGCATGACTTTTTTCGAGGGGATAGTTTGTAGTTATACCACCATTTGTAGTATGTAAGTATGGATAATAAGTCAATAAGTGATATGTTATAAAAATCAAATTTTTCTAGACCTAATGCTTATATAAAATTTTGGAGGGAGTTGTAATGCCCCCCCCCCCTCTCATGAGTGCGTCCCTGATTTTTTTAAACATCTGATGTAATTATTTTCATTGTTTTGTTGCCTCGAATAGATTTTGTTTTGTTTTTTTTAATTCATCACAGCCTACTTAATTAAAATATAAAAACCGTTGATATAACAGGTATCTTATTTTCAATCTTATGTTATGATGGCTCGTTGAAAAGAGAACTAAAAAATCTATCAAGTAATCAAAAAATCCCATATGGCGCCTATTTAACTTTAGGAATTTGTTAAATGTTCCTCAAAAGTAGCCATCTTGAATTTTTTTTTGACATCAATTCTAAATTAAACGTATCAAAGACAGTAACTTTTATATAAAACTTTTTTTATATCTCTTATACTTCAGACATTCAAGGAAATTACCAATTTTAGTTTTTTTGAATTTACGTCGAATCTATGCGACATTTTGAATTTCAAAAAGTAAATTTTAAATAAGCATCTAAAACTGCAAAACATTGCCCATTTAACCAATTCTCTATCCTTAATAATAACAAAGTTACCCATGCAATCCCACCCGATCTGGGACACACTGTATATTAAGAGAGTCGTAGTTACTCTGTGAAGAGTCACGGGTTGAGTCGGATCTCTCGGAATTCTACTCCTATAGTAAGCTATTGTTTACAGTCTTAGCGCCCACTCTCCATTTTAGGCAAGCTTCATTAACTCCGTAGATGAGTAACGGTCTAGAGCACTTTCGAGGACTTCTCCATATCGCTGATCAAGGAGCTCATCCTTTACCCACTGCTAACGTTAGTACAAGTACAGACGCAACCAATGGGATCGGGTAGCAAAGACTCAACCTTTCAGAGTTGACGCCACGCCATGAAGTGGACGTCTTCTCCGTTCACGTAGAGTACGTCATCAGGCGCACCTTACTACTCAATCATTGAATAGAACTTAATGTTTTATTCAATTTTTATTTCATGCTATCAGGAAAATTTAAATTTGATTCCATAACTTTGGTTGTGGTTAATTTGAGTCAACTCAAACACCGCGAGTCTCTGTTCGATTTACAACATTTATTTGATTCCCCGAAAATCTCTGTTCAAGTGTTCCAAAAACAAAATAACACCCTGCGCCGTCAATTTCTATGGATTCTGTACTCCGCCATGTCCCAATTGATCCCGATTGGACTTGCAACGGGGACGGTAACCATACCTGAACGTTTTTCTGATTGACGAGGAAGCGGTACGGTTTGAAGAAGCTACAGGGGGACCCTAAAATTCATGAAAATAAAATATTAAAATTTACCGTCCCATCCTGCGCCATCTAGTACTTTAACTGTAGCCAGAAAAATGAGTAACTTTGCACATCGGCTTAGCGGTTATCTTAAGAGCGCGTATGAAATTATACATCTTTGCCGTTACACATGACCTTTGGGTTAGACAGAAAGTGCGTATTTAGTTTTACGAACCACGAGCTGTGCACCCAAGAATGATGCTGTACGTTAAAGGCGTTTTCAATGCCAAAAAGAGATAACAACAGGTAAGGCACGTTTGTGAAAGAATGGTCAACTTTGAAGCATTTAAGTGAATGTTGTTCATTCCTTCACAAACATGGCTTACCCATGTAATCTCTTTTTGACGCAGTAATCTCCATTAAAAGCGCCTAAAACGTAGCACCATTCTTAGTTCACCGTGCACAGTTCGTAAAACTGGATACCCCCGTTTGCCCTCTAACTCGAATGGCATGTGTTAGAACGGCACGGATGTATAACCTCATACGCGGTATTAATATAAGCGCTAAGCCGATATGCAAACTTACTCATTTTACTGACTCTATAGGTACCATTACATCGCCTACGGTGGCGCCAGGATCTTCACAATTTCTGGTGACCTACAAAATAGAGCCTTTAAGAATCGTGAGTATTATACTCGAGTCCCCCTCACATCACGATTCTAAAGCTAAAGAGTAGTCCACGGGTTCGCACCCTCGTTTTTCCACAGCCACCCTTCAACTTCTAGGGTTGCGGCTGATTTGCTGTTGCTTATGTGGCCTCATATACGATATCTAGTGAATCTGGGGTAGGATTATAATCTTTCTCGCCGCGGGTGATAGGTATAATTATGTAAAAAACCAAAAAAGTTGGGACCGTACTGGAAGGTATGCAGGTACGTTAGAGACACACATACAGAAACTTTGTGGATGTCGGTACATTGTAGGTTAGTCTCTCAAACCAGCTTGCGATCTACAGCATGACGTTCAAAGATCACCACAGTACAACAATCTGGTGGACAGGTGAACTGCAAATGGAGGGAGGGAAGCATCTGCAGAGAGTCATGACGCCCCGTGACTAAAACCACAGGCCCACAGACATGTGCAGTTATTATCAGGCAAACAGACATAAACGACTAAAGGCGTCTTGGACTATGTCCAGTCGCGTCTGATTCTGTGTGTGGCCAGCCTTACAGTATTCGCAGATTTTGCCTCTTACATTATATGCCGTGCTGGTCACATAGTTTTTTTTCTTGTTCTTATGTTTATCTGATTACAGATTTTTGGCAGACAACACACATTCTGAGTTAGAAAACCGCTGCGGCTACGACTCAAAGTAATATATTTTAATTTCGTTGAATGTTTAAAAAAGCAATCAATTAGTGCACGTTGTGAGGCCATCGGTCAGGTTCATCTTTTTATCAAGTTAGTTTAAACTCCTCGCACAGCTATTTTGGTAGCTTATAGCTCTGGCACATGCAGCCAAGAAAAATCTGATGATAATTGCGCATGCGGCAGTTGCGCGAACTGCGCAATATAACTCCTTATATTTTATGGGAGATATTTCTCTGAAATTTCAACCATAGATGCCTATGTAGTAAAAGAAACATAGCGGATAGCGCACATAACATAGCTGTGGCCTATTGGGAAGTATCAATGCATGGAAAATGCGCTGAACAAAAATTTAAAAAAATGCGACTTTGTCCGCTCGTTCGTTGAGACGCTACTAGTTCTTTAGCTATTGTTCTACTTTTTTCGCTATTTGGTTCATTATGGTGTGAAGCAAGGCAGGAATGTTTTCTGCGTTTATTGCTAAATAAGTTATTGTAAAAAAAAACGAAAAATCAGTTTTTTACATGTTCCATAATTTTACACTTTTGCCGTGTATTAACGATCCTTTTATAATTTGGTATTGCTGTCTGTTGGTCTGTCTGTCTGTTCCTTTGTCTGTCTGTCTGTTCCTTTGTCTGTCTGTCCGTGTGAACGATGGTTAGAAATGCCCGATCGCTTTGACGTCTCCGTTAGTTATGAACTGAATTGCATGAAATTCAAAATTGGCATAGCTTTATCCATATATTACGCAATGCCAAAAGTTGAGTCGAATCGACTCAAAATTCACAGTGCCCTTTTCGCATCTCGACCATTTATAAACCGAATTGCAAACTTTTTTATTTGGACTAAATGAAAATCTAACGCCAGTTTCAAAAATTGGTTTTGCGCATGCGCAGTGCTTTTTTTTTATC